>NC_064307.1:52895886-53195886 GCF_023373825.1 Bactrocera dorsalis
CGGCACTCCTCGTCGTACCAGCTGTTCTTTTGCACTTTCCGGAAACCAATGGTTTCGGTTGCAGCTGTACGTAAGGAGTTTGAAATGCCGTCCCACAGTTCCCTTATACCGAGTTGTGACGTGTGCTCTCAAAGAGCAGGAGTGCAAACCGAGTAGAAAATCGTTCGGCTGTCTGTTGTGATTGCAGCTTCTCGACGTCGAACCTTCCTTGTGTTTGTTGGCGTGCGTTTTTTGCTGCACAGAGGCGGGTGCGAATCTTAGCTGCAACAGGATAGTGGTCCGAATCGATGTTAGGACCTCGGAGCGCACGCACATCTAAAACACTGGAGACGTGTCTTCTGTCTATCACAATATGATCGATCTGGTTGGTAGTTTTTCGATCCGGAGACAGCCAGGTGGCTTGATGAATCTCCTTATGCTGGAATCTAGTACTACAGATAACCATATTTCGGGTCCCGGCGAAGTCGATCAGCCTCAACCCATTTGGGGATGTTTCCTCGTGGAGGCTGAATTTACCGACCGTAGTGCCAAAGATACCTTCCCTGGCGTTGAAGTCGCCAAGCACTCATAAAAGGCATCTTTGGTCACATCGTCCTTCTCTTCCGTCGGGGCGTGGGCGCAAATCAGCGATATGTTGAAGAACCTCGCTTTGATGCGGATTGTGGCTAGACGCAGTGAATGATAGTACTCGGGGACGGAGTCTCTCTCCCCCCACGAATCCCACTGTAGTAAATGCCACAAGGACCTACTCGTCTCTGTCCTTGTCCCGTTCATCGCATTTCTTGGACGGCGATGATGTCAGCCTTTATTTTTACGAGGACATCAACCAGCTGGGCAGCGGCACCCTCCCAATTAAGGGACCGGACATTCCAGGTGCATGACCTCAATTCGTAGTCCTTATTTCATTTGCCATGGTCGTCATCAAAGGGGGTTTTCCCATCCGAGGCTGTTGTTGCTTTTTTATTGGAGTGTTCTTTTTACGTGGCGGGTCCCAAACCCAGCGCACGACCCTATGCAGGGGATGTTTCGCCTTCTCACTTTAGCTCGCCTTCAAACGGATGTTCTAGGCTACCCAGACGATACTTGGTCAGTTCGGTGGCCACTCCCAAGTGAATGGCGATCAGACAACTTTCCTCATTTGCGTGAACTTCTACACATGCCTCCATCCTCCATGGCGATCCTGCCAATGCATATCTGCAAAATATAATATTGAAATAATATGAGTGTATTCGCTTAAATTTAAATACCACTGTCCTAATCTTGATCAATGGAAAAAATGAATTAAAAAAAGAAATTAGTCGAAATTTCACAACTATTACAAAAGCGTTCTTATTATTTTACAAATGACATCTCAACACAAAGATTTATTTGTCAGTACTGTTAGTATCGGTTTCAAATAGTGACTAAAGACTGCTTACAGAATTGCGCTATTAATATCTTTGCTACCATTTAAATTGCAGTTACATACATATATGTTTGTATAATATAATGTTCAAAAAAATAGCGCGAAGTGGGTTGTTTTAATAAAATTGCGCATATACATAACTACAGGCATTCTAAAAGTTATGCGCTATTCGATCGTTTCAATGAGTGTAGATTTTCCTGGTAAAAAAACATGAAACTAACTGGTGTTACAAAATAAAGGAGTCGCCACCTCAGCAATAAAAATAAAAATGAAATAATAAGTGGTTTGAGTGGTTTGAGTGCTGTCCAAAGTGCATATTGTAAAGCACGATACAGTTAGGATTATAAGTAGGGAAGATATAACCTCCTTTAGCTGAAAAGCTCTATACAAATTATGGTTATTAAACTTTTCCCATTAGATTTCCATTGAGTTGAGATCGAATTGTGATCAAACTCTTGACCTTTTCATACATATGATTTTTTATATTTATATGGACTTTTAAGGATGCAAAATAAAACAATGAGCATTAAATATAATTCACAAGTTAAGCCACATAGATCTGCACATAATATATTATAATACTACATGTTGAAAATGACGCTTTGGACAGTAAGGATATGACACGTAAATTATAAGTATTCCAATAACAACACATTATCAATTTTAATTATCTTGATTTGGTAATGACGTCTTGGGCACTTTCTGCGACAAGTGTTTCTAATGACTACAAACATTACATTTCAAATCAGGTGGCATTTGCAACAATTTGATGAACGAGTACTTACATATCTAATTGATTTCTTCACATCGTTCCCAATTTGACCTAAAAATTGATGTTATAAATTGCTATAAAAATTGACAATAAGTATATGCATACAAAAGAACTGCAAAAACAACCTTTAGTGAAGGAAGATATTTATGAAGTAGTATGAAACATTACCCAGTAACTCATTTATAGAAAAAAAAAAAATTTAATTTTGAGCATTTAAATATTATTTAATTTTGCAAAATAGCCTAAAACTCTTTATACAGCAAAAGCTGTTAAGAAATTCTATTGTGCGTAGCTCGGTTAAAAAAACGGGATTGTTGTGGTTAATATTTCAAACCCCATCGAGTTAACTTTTTTGTTGTAATTGCTTATATGAAAAAAATTTCTATAACCTTAGCAGAGCCGCCGAGAAATCTCGAGTTATAACTATAGGAAAATATTTGACGAGGAAATTTACTCATCCGCTTATGGAGTAGAAATTTAGAGATTTCCGGTCATTGTGTATATTTAAATCTTACATTATATTTTTAAAAACAATATTACACCAATTATACGGCCAATTTACTGAATGCACTTGAAAAATCCGTGTAACCTACACCAATTTGATATTAAAACCAAATTGCAGGGCAGAAGGCATACATAACGTTGGTTTCTAAGCCTGCAGGCGTCAACTCAATCAAACTCAATTTTCTACACTTGCAAGTTTTGCTACAATTACCTAGGAAAGTTTATTATTATTTCGGATTGGTGAAAATCGATAATTTATTTTCTTACTTTATGTATTCAAGGGTAGCGAATTTTCCTTCCTTTTAGGCATGATGATTAGTGACTTTACTTCTCGAAGACACCTGCGTGTAAATTGCACAGTGTTAATGACGTTTTTTAATATTTCATGAACTTATGCAAACATTAGTTTTCGTTGAAATCCGTCCTAGTTTTCTTGCCATTGACACATTTTGTGTGGTGGTCATGCGATATTACGCGTATATATTTTGTATCCAAAAGTTTTTAATGCCCTAATGTTGTTCAGGGGTTGTATTTGTTATTCTTCCTGCCACATACTTGTATACACACTTTGTACATGTTTGTGTTAACACAAGCGATTTTCATGAAATGTTTGCCAAGAAAGCTTCTTTATGGCATTTAAACACGAATTAGTTTTCACATTTACATAATACCGTCTCGGAACAATAACTTTAAAGCTGAATCACTATAAAACATAAACAATAGCACAATAATACAGCTATTTTATACTCGTTAACTATGTCAACATTTATGAGAATCAATTGAATGTATATGACTTTAAATTGGCGCCGAAGTTTAATCTCTAAAGTTTGTAGAGTGACAAATCTAAGAAGCGACTGGTATAAATAAACATACTAGCACAATGAAACAGAAATATAATTGAAGCTTATACCAGTTTAAGAAGGCGTTTTCTTTAACTTTTTAGTTGCTCTAACATGCCAATTTTTTTCAAGAGGATTGGTCACAAACAAACCCCAAATTGACGAACGAGAAAAGTATAAATGATAAGGAACCTTTAAATGCGTATATCAAAAAACTTTTATTAAAGCCTCTTTACTTAAGAACATCTAAATACATAAAAACCTATCCCTTAGATTTCAGAGAATCTGCAATTGAAAATCAATGCTGGAATCATTGTTCTTTTAATCCCAATCGATGAACCGTTATAATTATTTCAAGTAAGCAGATTCCATAAATTCAAGTAAAACTCATTTAAAGGATCAAATGATTCATTACCATTATTGATACAGTGAGGGGTTTGTATCATCACCATCAGGTCTTGTCAGACCGGAATCTAATGCTCTCTTTAAGCCATGAAATTGGATACCGTTACTTATTATAGTAATACATAATTTGTTATGAAGATCGTTTTTAGCTACTTCGTCGCCATGAAGATTTCTTGTATAAATAACCCTACTACGAAAATTATGAAAAATTATCATTCTTTGAGTACCAAACCATAGTATACTAAGAGCTACGAAAATAACGTTTTCGGCCATATTTTATGAAATTCAACGGTGTTTATTTGGTAGCTGAAAAAAGTTTTAATCATGCAATTAAAATTCTATCTTCTTAAAACAACGAGGTAACTGAAATTGAATACCCAAAATAATAATAATAATTTTGAATAAATAAAACCGTTAATTTAATTCCAATTTTGCATTTCACTTGAAATAATATCAAATCACATAACTCACATACACACTTACACATGAAAGGCAAACGATTTATTATGTTTTAATATTTAAACAACCGTTTTGCCACAGCCCATCATAATTCAGAAAATTTCGCTGCCAGATGACTCCTTTATACATAATTTACGAGAAATGCATTTCAAATTTCACAGACCTTTTAATTTCTTTTTTCGGCCTTTCTTTTTTAATTTTTCTTACCTGTTTAGCGACCTTAACTCGTTTACTTGAAGCAGTAGCCGCATGGCCGACCGCCTTTATGGTTGCCTTTCACCTAACCCTTGCCTGTGCTCTCGTCTTTTTAATGTGTGTTGTTGCAAAAATAAGTATATCCCATTATTTTTTGATTACTTGGTTTCGTTTGAAAAAATAAAATTCTTTTTAACTTTCGCTTTTTAGCCGTCCGTTAGCCAACTTGGCAGCTCATTTCGTTCGTTCCTGAAAACAAAGGAAAGATAAGGCGAAATAAGAATATATGAATATGAACATTTTCATTTAACTAAAACTATTTTCCTTTTCTTGTTTGAATTTTAAACAGTTTCCCGGTAGAATGGCAATGACAATAAATCCACTTTTTAACTTTCGGGAGTATAAAGTAGTCCTTCCAGAAAACTTATTGTCTTAATAAATGGCATCTTAAGCCTAACGTAAAGGTTAATAAACAAATAAGATATGCAAATATGAGAACATTTTCATAATGAAAGCAATGAAATTAGTAGTATGACATGGCGTATGAGTAACGTTATTAAAGGCTGGTTGTGCGACGTGATGTATGACAAATTTTTTGAACATAGCCTTAAGGGGTTAGGGGTAGTCAGAGGCACGAAAAATGAGAATTTTCGGTTTTTGTTTTCTATTAAATCGTGTTATTTTACAAAAGTAGTAATATGGCATTATTATAGAATGTGTTGACTTGAAGTTACAAAAATTTCAAAAAAAAATAATAATATCCAAAGTTATAGTTGTTGGTGTTGACCCAGTTCCAAAAAGAGGTACTTGCGGTGACAACCATAAGTCTTTGGAGATTCATCTAAAACAAATCGGACAAAAAAATTAGTTTTATAAATATATAATCCTGGGCGTGATCGAAGGATTCTTTTTTCAAAAATTAACAAAATGGCGGCCTCACCCTAAATTTTTGGGAAAAAATCATTGGTCTTAAAAAATCGAAATTTTGGAAACAGTAAAAATTCTTCGATCAGGCCCGAGTTTATATGTATTCTAAAAGCTGTATAAATTTCTTTAAAATCTACTGAGCGGTTTTCGAGTTACCGTTGTCACCAGTTCAAAAAACATAGTTTTGAGAAAAACGCGGTTAAGGTTTCACACTAGCGCTTTGAAGTGCCAGAGCTCTCTTTTTTATTTGTCGAATAACTAAAAACTAATTATCGGATCAACGTGAAATTTTCAGAGAATATAGATAATACACTTAACGAAAATGAAAAAAAAATTAATTTTTTGAAAATTCTAACTCCCGTTAACCCCCTAAACTGGAGCCTAATAGGTAATAGGTGCATAAAGTCAGTATTGCTACATCTCATCTTTACTGGCGTAGACACCGCTTAAGGGGATATGGCCGATTTAACAACAGCGCGCAAGTTTCTTCTTTTTGCAATGTGGCGCCCATAATAGATTCCAAGCGATGCCAAGTCCTTCTCCGCCTGACGACATTACCTAGCCAGCGTAGCCGCTGTTTTTTAATTCGCTGATCTATGACAATGACTATGACATTCCATCGAATGCGATATTCGCCGTGGCCAACGCGCAAAGGACCATAAATCTTCCGCAGCACTTTTCTCTCGAAAACTCGCAACGTTGACTCATCACTTGTTGTCATCGTCCAAGCCTCTGCGCCATATAGCAGGACGGGAATAGTTAGTGCCTTATGGGGTTTGGTTTTTGCACCTGAAAGCAAGAGTTATTCTGCGTTGGATTTCGAGGCTAACATTGTTGTTGCTGGCAATAGTGGTTCCAAGAGAGACGAAATTACCCACAACTTCGAAGTTCTGCCTGTCAACGGTGACGTGGGAGCCTAGTTGCGAGTGCGACGCCTGTTTGTTTGATGACAGGAGATCTTTAATCTTGCCCTCGTTCACCACCAGACCGATTTTATTCACATCCTTATCCATCCTAGGGAAAGCAGAACTAACGGCGCTGTTGTTGAAATCATCATTGTCTTCACTTTTGACTCCTTGCAATTTTTTGGGTTTCGGATCGTTCCGTGCATTCCATTCAGCACTCTGGCTTTTGTTTCGGGATCATATTGCAAACACCACGTTTCGTTACCAGTCACAATATTGTAAAGGTAGTTTTTGTCCTTTTTGACTTCTTTAATGATGTCCTTCGAATGTTGGATACTGAGCAATTTTTGGTCGTCAGTCAATTTGTGCGGAACAAACCGTGCACGTACCTTTCGTAAGCCCAAATGCGATAAATCGATGTTTTGGAGATGTTCAATTCCCTTTCCATCAATTTCAATGATGATTTCGTCTGATTTTTTATGAATTCACTCGCAGTTTCGATGGAATTTCCGGTGATCACGGATTTTGATTGGCCCACATGTTGATCGTCATTTATGTCCTCACGACCACTTTGAAAACGTTGAAACCACTCGTGCACTCTACTACGGGATAGGCAACCATCGCCATAAACTTGTTTCATAAATTGAAGCGTTTCTGTAAAAGTTTTACCAATTTTAAAACAAAATTTAATGTTTGTTCTTTGTTTGAAGCTCATTTTCGCACCGATAACTTCTTCTTCTTAATTGGCGTAGAAACCGCTTACGCGATTATAGCCAAGTTAACTACCGCGCACCAGTCGTTTCTTCTTTTCGCCACGTGGCGCCAATTGGATATTCCAAGCGAAGCCAGGTCCTTCTCCACTAGGTCCTTCCAGCGGAGTGGAGGTCTTCCTCTTCCCCGGCGGGTACTGCGTCGAATACTTTCAGAGCTGGAGTGTTTTCGTCCATCCGGACAACATGACCTAGCCAGCGTAGCCGCTGTCTTTTAATTCGCTGAACTATGTCAATGTCGTCGTATATCTCGTACAGCTCATCGTTCCATCGAATGCGATATTCGCCGTGGCCAACGCGCAAAGGACCATAAATCTTCCGCAGCACTTTTCTCTCGAAAACTCGCAACGTCGACTCATCCGTTGTTGACATCGTCCAAGTCTCTGCACCATATAGCAGGACGGCAATTATGAGCGACTTATAGAGTTTGGCTTTTGTTCGTCGAGAGAGGACTTTACTTTTTAATTGCCTACTCAGTCCGAAGTAGCACCTGTCGGCAAGAGTAATCCTGCGTTGGATTTCCAGGCTGACATTGTTGGTGGTGTTTACGCTGGTTCCTAAACAGACGAAATTATCTACAACTTCAAAGTTATGACTGTCAACAGTGACTGAGTGCCAAGTCGCGAGTGCGACGACTGTTTGTTTGATGACAGGAGATATTTCGTCTTGCCCTCGTTCACTGCCAGACCCATTCGTTTTGCTTCCTTGTTCAGTCTGGAGAAAGCAGAACTAACGGCGCGGGTGTTGAAACCGATGATATATATATCATCAGCGTACGCCAGCAGCTGTACACTCTTATAAAAGATTGTACCTGCTCGATTCAGTTCTGCAGCTCGAATAATTTTCTCCAGCAGTAGATTGAAAAAGTCGCACGATAGGGAGTCGCCTTGTCTGAAACCTCGTTTGGTATCGAACGGCTCGGAGAGGTCCTTCCCGATCCTGACGGAGCTTTTCGTGTTGCTCAACGTCAGTTTACACAGCCGTATTAGTTTTGCGGGGATACCAAATTCAGACATCGCGGCATAAAGGCAGCTCCTTTTCGTGCTGTCGAAAGCAGCTTTCAAATCGACGAAGAGGTGGTGTGTGTCGATTCTCCTTTCCCGGGTCTTTTCCAAAATTTGGCGCATGGTGAATATCTGGTCGGTTGTTGATTTGCAAGGTCTAAAGCCACACGGATAAGGTCCAATCAGTTTGTTGACGGTGGGCTTTAATCTTTCACACAATACGCTCGATAGAACCTTATATGCGATGTTGAGGAGGTTAATCCCACGGTAGTTGGCGCAGATTGTGGGATCTCCTTTTTTATGGATTGGACATAGCACACTTAAAATCTAATAATTGGGCATGCTTTCGTCCGACCATATTTTAAAAAGAAGCTGATGCATGCTCCTTATCAGTTCTTCACAACCGTGTTTGAATAGCTCGGCCGGCAATCCGTCGGCCCCTGCCGCTTTGTTGTTCTTCGAGCGGGCAATTGCTATTCGAACTCTTCATGGTCGGATAATGGAACGTCTGCTCCATCGTCATCGATTTTGGAATCGGGTTCGCCTTCTCCTGGCGTTGTGCATTCACTGCCATTCAGCAGGCTGGAGAAGTGTTCCCTCCATATTTCACCTTTGGAGGTTCTACAAGAGCACCGATAACACAAACACTTAAAACGCATTAACTTTACTTCCCATCAGTGAAATGTTATGAAATTCTCAATGGACAATGATAAAGATTCAAACAGTCCTGATTACTTTGGAATGGATCTTGTATTTGTTCAATTCAACCCGTTTTTGACATACAGGCATAATCTTATTAGAAATGGAAGTTCTCCGAACTTCTACTATATATCTTACTTGTTGATACATTCTGGAAAGTGAGGGAATCAAATGAAATTAAAATTGGGTTATATGAGAAGTCGACATGACGTCCGATTTCGTTTAGTTTCGCACAGAACCATGGGAATGTCAAGGTAACATTATCTAACAAATCTGTTCTATATCGGTCTGGATGATCCAGAGATATGACTTTTCACCGAAAAGTTAGGAGTGTCACACCAAGTATCGTTTTTTGACCGGCTCCTATAAAGTCCTCTCGTATCATTATGAGTAAAATTTAATGACTTTGTAATATTTATTTACTGATTTATCGCACTTTTAGTAGTTTTACTGTTATATGGGTAGTGGGCGGGGTTATCACCCGATTTCATACGTTTTGCACAAACAACCGTTAGTTGAAAAACAAATTGTACTGTGAATCAATATGAGAATAATTATATAAATTGACAAAATTGGATTCACCACAAATCCTTCACTATACATTGTTATACAACCGAAGTTAGTAAAATGATTTAAACTATTTCAAGTTGTCTAAATAATTGCATCGGGTGGTATCCTTACTCAGTTATACTGAATCCGTTTTAATTCTTGCAATAAAAGCTTTCTTAGCCTGTTAGATATTCAAGAGGAACGCAGTTAAAACTTATTTTTCATTAACTTTAAAAAAGTTCAACTCTCACTCTTTGCCGTTTAAACCTTAGCAGTCCAGCAATACAATTTCTCCTTCGTGAAGTTCATTTCGCCCAAGAAGGGACCTCACTTGGGTGTTGTTGCTATGGTGATTTCCGTAACGAAACCTTTCAACCAAATTACAGCAAGCACTTTTTGAAGAGCAGCTCGAATGACCAACGCCAACAGCACACGCCCGCGCCCCGTCGTGTTTACTCGTGCACCCAAAACAGTCATAAACGCAACCGAAGCAGCTGGTAAAACTTTGCACCGACACGTGCTGGCCATTTAAAGTTTGTTGCGAACGCGACCCATTGATCCATCGGTAGAGAGTTAAATTGTACATTTCAGTGGATTTAAAGATGATGCTTGCGGTGACTCAATATTTTGTATGTGTATCAGTTGAATAATATATATTTTTTCCGTATATCGTCTCCTGAAATGCAAAATAACGTAACAACATTTTCGGTAATTTACAGTGGCATGAATGAAATACGAAATAAAATGGACCATGAGTGAAAAAAAAAAATTTAATATTTAAAACTGGTTTATACCTGAGCCCAAAACCTGAAAATGTTGAACATATGTAATATTATGTATGTAATTTAAAGTAGTGAAGCGTAATCAATAAGACTTTTTGATGATACGTTATTTTGCATTTCAGGTGACGATATGTAGGAAGCTTTTGAAGTGGGGGGCCTCATCTCAACTCAGTTTACAAAAAACGACTTGTAGCATGCCGAATATTCGAGCAGCTTTCTTTTGGTGCTTAAAAACAACAAACACTTTGAGTTTCGTCAAAATTTAAATTCCCCAAATTTTCCAAATCTAAAAGAGCTTCATGAAATTCTAAACCAATGAAGTAGTTATATTGAATATTGAGAACTGTTTGAGCACAAATAACTTTGACGGAGGGATAGACTCATAACCGGAATCAAAATTATTTAATACGTATTTTCGTTCCATTTGAAAGAGAAATTAGCTCTGCTCAATAGGTCTGCATATAGTATGCATCCTACATAGTAATGTGCATATATAGTTAATAATGGCACTTACTCTTACTCCTACTACCCTTTATTTGAAGATTTAAGACCATGCTTTTTTCATAGAACTTTTTTTATTAATTTTCCCATTGCTTTGACATACACATAGCATACCCATGTGCAAACGCTCACCCAATTATATTACAGTTACTACATATATATTGTGTATATATGTATGTATAGATTCAAATAGGCTGAAATACTTGTGTATTGCACTTTCCGCATGACTTAGTATTGTGAGGGAAACTTCTTCATCATTACGAAGTAAAAATTGTTACGATATCACCTCAATGAAACCGTACTAAAGGTGGGGCTTGCAATATAAAACCAATTTGCAGCAACTAAGAAACACAACCAACGAGCGTGGATATTCGCTTAATGCAGTGTTTCCCAAAGTGGGCGATAACGCCCCCTTGTGGGCGCTGCAGGTGTCAAGGTGGCGGTAAGAGACCCAGAAAGAAAATTGGGCGTTGTGTAGAGGCCTGGGCGGTTATTTGTAATTTTATTTAGCTAGGAGGCCTCTTAGACAACGACTACATGAGCTATCGACTCTCAACAACAACTTGTGGACATCAACTAATATGTATTAAAAGATTGCTCAAAGTCGGTTCTATATTTCTCTCCGCGTAGTTCATATATCTGTCATATTTTATTGAATATAAAAAAAATGAAAATCATGTCAATCGGTTGCTCCGTTTCATAACGGGGCATTTCTACAGGATAGAATTTATAGAATACTAACTGTCAAACGTATTGCTATTGCCATTGCCAAATCTGTATGTGGGCATTTGCTATCATAATATAATCATAAAGATCCTTATTTTACAAAAGCATTTCTAGGAAAAATAAGAATTCATATTTTTTGACTACTATATAATAACTCCTATATAAACAATGCAATATTTATTTTATATTCATTTGTGGTTTTGCGCGCAATAGATGAGCATTACTTACGCCTCCTTTACACTACTCGCGAAGTTAAACGTATTTCTCAAAGCAAAACAATGTCGGAAGTAAAAAAGAACAGACGGCAATACTGTGCGGAATACATTAAATTCGGATTCATTGAAAATCCCACAAACCCTTTATGTCTTCTATGTCTAAAAACATTTTCGAATGAAGCAATGAAGCCTTCAAGACTGCAAGATCATTTGAATAAAATGCATCCAGATAAGAGAGACAAGAATGTAGCATATTTTCAAGACCTAGAGAAGAGGCATTATACTCAGCCAAGTGTAGCAAAACTATTTTCGGCGGCTGCTAAGCAAGATGACGACGGACTTCGACCTTCGTACAATATCTCTTTATTAATTGCTCAAAAAGGCAAATCACATAACATCGGAGAAGAGTTAATATTACCAGCAATAAATAAAGTAATAACTACCGTGCTTCATAACCCGGCCGCAGATATTATCCGAAAAATTCCTTTGAGTAATAATTCTGTGCAAAGTTGAATTGATGAAATGGCTGAAAACATTGAAGAATCATTGTGCGATCACCTGAGGACAAGCCAATTCTCAATTCAGCTCGATGAGTCCACTTTACCATCTAATGAAGCATTGTTGTTGTCTTACGTGAGGTTTATTAAAGATGAGAAAATATGTGAAGAACTATTATTTGCTAGAAATTTAGAGACCGATACAAAAGGCGAAACCATATTCAATATACGAGTATTGGAAAAGTTTTGCGATGAGAAAGAGATTCCTTTGAAAAATATTATTTCAATTGCTACGGATGGCGCTCCGGCTATGATAGGGTACCATAAAGGCTTAATAGCGCACTTAAAAAATAAAATTCCAGTCCTTGGTGTACATTGCGTTATTCATAGACAACATTTAGTTGCTAGAAACTTATGTGAAAAACTATTTCAATCACTGCAATATGTCATCAAAGCAGTCAATAAAATCCGCAACAGCTCTTTGAATGATAGATTATTTCATCAGCTTTGTATTACTAATGACGAGGATTTCAATCGTTTGTTTTTTCATACTGAAGTTCGTTGGCTATGAAGAGGCAATTGTCTGACGCGATTCTACAACCTGTTTGACTCTGTTATAGAGTTCTTGGAAACTAAAGATACAGAATTTCAAGACAAGCTCATAACATCAAAAAATGATATAGCTTACATAACAGACCTGTATAAATTGTTCAACGACATGAATCTCTAACTGCAAGGCGATAAACTAAATTTAATTAAAACAAAAAACGTCGTTGCTGCTTTCGCAGCCAAACTACTTCTACACAAAAAGAATCTAGGCAGACGTGAGTTTCACAATTTTCCGAATTTGTTAGTATCATGCAGTAACGACGAATTGTTTGCCTACTGCCAACATTTGGAAAACCTCCACATTGACTTTACCGAACGATACCAGGACATTTTGAACTTGGAAATACCAGACTGGGTTTTGGATCCGTTTTCAAATGTCAACACAGCAATGTCACCTCAGCTGGAAGAAGAACTTATAGAATTGACAACAAACGAGGAAATAAAAATCAAGTTCAAAAATGGTTACCAAGAATTTTGGCTACAAAAACCGATCTCGCAATTGTACCCTGGATTGTGGTCAATCGTTCAACGATTCTTGATAGCATTCCCATCGTCATATTTGTGTGACAACACTGCTTACTAAAAATGGAAATCGTTTGCTTGTTACCGAACGTGGCGACTTGCGACTGTTCTTGAGTAAATTGGAACCTGATATTAACAAACTTATTAAACAGCATCAGATTCATCCTTCACATAAGTTTTTATATATGGATCGATTATTTTAGCTTCATTTTTAATAAAAGTTCTCTGTTTTAATACTATAAAGTTGTGTTTCAATAATCATTCTTATTGGCAGGTGGAGCCCGTAAGAGTTAACTTGAGACCTAAGCGCCGTTGTATGTTACCTACTGCGCTCAGGTTTCAAGTTGCTGGTTATAGTAAAAGTTTCGTTTAGAATTCTCCCTTAATATACATATGAGTATATAGGTCACAATAATAAATTTGAAGTTATATTGGTTTTTAAATAGGTGAAAAGAGGGGGGCGCTAAAAAAATATTTATTCTCAAAGTGGGCGGTAGACAAAATAAGTTTAGGAACCACTGGCTTAATGCTTTTACTATATTTTTGTATTAATGTGAGGCTGAATGAGTTCGGTGTCGATTTCTCGAAAATAAAACTATTGACACTCGTGTGGCTCGTTTCGCTGAAGACTTACCTTCTCTTCACTAAGGGTTGGTACAATAGTTAAATTCAATGTAAAAGGCGTTCATCATTCCTTTTGAATGGGCAATTTACCGATTATTGTTCAAGTAATCGAAAGCACCATCTAAATTGAGATGAGCACTTCACTAACGAAATAGTTATTGAATCAAAATAGTATAAATCAAAATATCTTTCTAAAACCAATTACCAACATTAATAAAAATTCCATAATTCACTCGGTACATAGAAGAACGTCAAGAACTTTTATTGCCGAATTTTGTTTCTTAGAAATAATATTTGTGTGGAAAATCAGCTAATCACTTTACTTTTTTCTCTTATAAAAAATTATTAAAAATTTTTTTTGTTATAAACATACACTACTAACAAAGAAATTCTGAAATTTTTAGAAAAAAATATTTTAAACTTGGCCATTGCGACGCCGTTTCCGGTGACTCATGAAAAATTAGGCGATTTTCGTGAATTTTTTTTTTTAAAGAAAGTACTCGATCGAATGTTTCGCAATTCTTTGAACATAATAAGGTATATTTTCAACTAGATTTTAAGAGTTTTTTTTACAAAGTGTTGAAAAATAGCGGAGTTATCTTCGGAGGTGCCAAAAAAAGTGTCCTGACATGATTCAGGCCGAATGAGAAGCTAAGACAAAAAAAATTCAAAAAGGTTATTGAAGTTGAAGGTATTTCCTGTACAATGATTCACGATCTTTGAAAAATATCAAAAACTAGAGGACGCGCTCAATCCTCACTGTGGCTAATACATAGATAATACTACTACCATCTATATGATTTTTATTAGTTGGATTATAACTATTAGTTAATGAGATGTAATATTTTGTGAAGATGTGTTGGTGTACAAAAAATGGATCATAAAGCATTTCGTGTGTTAATAAAGCATTTGGCTTTTTGGGGAAAATGCTATTGAATTTGGGCTCAGGGAAATTCACCATTGAAAAAATATTTGCTAACCTGGAAACAGGCGAAACGAGCAAAGTAGGTGCCTCGCAAGTTCATAATCCAACAAAAACAACGAATAACTGATTCTGAGAAGTGTTTCAGTGCTCTCTAATCGGAATAAAGCCGAAATGTTTCGTCAGTGATAGACACATAGCTCCATCATTTCCCACTGGAGTCCAATCGACAGTCATTGTAGTGGACTGCACATGATGAACCTGATGAACCGGTTCTCAGGTGTGGAAAAACGAAAAAGGCGGCGTGGAAGGTTATGACATCAGTCTTTTGGGATGCACGTGGTATAATACATACTCAACGACTGACTACTGAGTCAGTTATAATCTATTTCACTGCGTATTTGGTTGCAGTTCTTTTTTTTATTCCAAATACTTAGCAATTGTATTATTTTTGAGAAGACTCTGTTTAAATATATTCATATATTCAAATGATTCGAACAAACATGAATTTTGAACAAATGCTTATGATTTAAAATATAACATTTGAGTTTATGAGTTGTTTTAAATTTTGACATAAAGAGATTAAAGGTATCCTATGTCCTTACCCTGGTTCTAAGCTAGCTCTCCACCAGTTTTCAGCCAAATCGGTTGAGCCGTTCTTGAGTTATAAATGGTGTAACTAACATCAACTTTCTTATATATACATATATATCGCCACCTGAAATGCAAAATAACGTATCATCAACAAACTTGAAATTGAGGGTCTTGTTGATTACGCTTCACTACTTCAAATCACATACAGAATATTACATATGTTCAACATTTTCAGGTTCTGCGCTCAGGTATAAACCAGTTTTAACCAATATTAAAATTTTTTTTCACTCATGATCCATTTTATTTCAGGTTTCATTCATGCCACTGTAAATTTCCAAAAATGTTGTTACGTTATTTTGCATTTCAGGTGACGATATGAAGATGTGAGATTTTTTTATTGTTTTTATTTTTTTTTTTTGAAGAAATGAAATATTCAAATATTCCTACAAACATGAATTTTGAACAAATTCTTCTGATTTGAAATATAATTTTTGTATTTATGAGTTGTACTCAATTTTGACATAAAGATAAGCTACCTCCCCATCAATTTTCAGCCAAATCGGTTCAGCCGTTCTTGAGTTATAAATGGTGTAACTAACATCAACTTTCTTTTATATATATAGATTAACAAAATGGCGTAGTTCTGAAAAAAATGTTTAATTTTTAAGTAAAAAATGGTCGTTTTTTAATGATTATCATATCTTGCCAACCGACTTCAGAAACACAGTTTCGAGAAAAATGCCTTTAAAGATGGCGTAGTTAACCCAGCTAGCCTCGAGCGCACAAGTTCTCAAGGCTGTACAGGGTTTGTCCGGAAAGTAATACGACTGATTTTCTTCCGCCGACTGCACTTCGGAGGTTGCGCGCACCGACTGGATTCGGAACGAGGGCATTCCTAGCGAACGAACGAGCGGCCGAGTTGTCTCCGAGCACCAGGAGAGTCAGGACAACATTTTCACGCCACGTGTTTCTGTGAGTGGTGTAAGCCGAAAATGCAGCGTTCGTTAGAGCAGATATACGCGATTAAATTCTGTGTGAAACTCTGGAAGTCTGCGACAGAGACGTTTGAGGTGATCAAGCAGGCTTACCCAGATGTTGCTTTAGCAAGAAATGATGCGTTTTGAACTCAGTGGAAGTGTGCGAAGAAAATTTCAACATGTGTGAAAGTGACCCCCAATTTTTGAATAACGTAATCATGAGTGGTGATGAGTCATGGATCTTTGAGTATGATCACAAGACAGAGGCAAGAAAGGCAAACATTTTCAGACGACAGAGGGGATCCAAGCAGGACGCACCTTGGCTCTCAAGGTTATTCCGGCTGGCAGCGCTGTATCGACGCAGAAGGAGCCTATTTTCAAAGTTTTTAAAGAATTGTACCGATTGGTTCAATACATTTTTTTAAATCGACTCAATCCTATTACTTTTCGGACAAACCCTGTATATCCGAAACCCTTACTCGGATCAACTTGAAAATTTAGGACAATATTCTAGAAGTGTTGTTAACTTTAATAAGACTATAGAATTAATTTTTTTGTAACCCGTAAACCAATGTAACCCCTTAACGGCTAACCGGTTAAGCGGTTAATCAGTTTGTTCGCCGTCACTTGTTTCGACCTAATTCCAATTCCGGCCATTTCGGTTATCTAGACACAAAATATAGGAGTAAAGAATTATATTATAAACAGGATATGTACATAAAGATTCCCTACCGTACCTCTAGTAGTTTTGTTAAGCCTTCTCAGCATTTATTTCAGATACAGCCTTATGTATGTATTTAGTGACTTCCTTTTGCTATTACTTTCTGCAGCAGGTTAGTGAATTTTTTTTGCAAAAATTTAATAGCTGCCAAGGGCTTCTGTTCAACGCAGCTGTCGGTAGGAATAATGGCAAACTTTTAGGTACCGTTAAAATATTCATGAGCTTCAGTTAGTGCCAAAGAAAGCCCAACCTACAAACTGACTTACAAAACAAACAAAAAACTTAAACTAAACTGAATTGGCTCCATTTTCGTGGGTTGAAGCCGAATAAAAGCTAGTACCATTAATGATTTTCGCCTTGTTATTTTAATTGAATGAATGATTTTTAGCAACTGGCTGTTGTGATTTTACGCTTCAGAAAATTATTGGCTCTAGAAAATTGTTTTGCCTAAATTTATGTGGTTATATTCTGTATTGAGAAAATCGAACTTTATTTTTCACGTTTTCAGAAGATAGTATATACCTGATGTTATTTAATTATTCAAATTCTCCTGATTAAGTTATTTCATCCCATCCCATCCCATAAGAGATTTCTGTTTTGATCAATACTTCCATATCTGAGCTTACATTGGTTAAAGGTTAGTTGAATGGCTCTGCTGAGCTAGTTTGTGCCTCTAAACGTTAAAAACATCACTCCAATTATCTCCGTAACCAGTCTACGTAACCGATTCGGACCCACACTTACATCTGGCCAATCACCGTTAACTCTGAAAAGCCTTCCAAATTATTCTAAGTGGTTTCTACCGTTATAAAACTACAAAAATTTTAGTAAACTAGTTCACCAATTTCCACACAGTCTTTTGATTTCATCAGACTCTGATGCAAGTGCAAACCTTTGCGGAGATTTTTCAGGTGGATGTGGATAAGCGGATCAACAGTATTTCTAATTAGATTATTACAATATTCCTCGTACGCTAAATAAACTTATCCTAAACGGATATAAAGATGTACCTAATTTATTTATTAACTTTGAAATATAGAAACTGACGTATTCGTTTATACATCTAAGTTATTTGCATATTGAAACATCTGTCTCTAAAACACAAAATGTGAATTCACCATTCAACTTTCAAGATGCATTATTTGCCGAAGAATATTAAAGAGAACTAAACATAGGAAAAGAAGGATTCGAGTACCATTTTTATACACATATCGGAAAATATTAACTATAAGATAAAGCCTTAAATTACTTAAGTAGTTACTATGACCTCAAAAAATATGTAAAAAAGGTATGACAAAATAAAAATATAGAAATGATAATTTAACCGGGAAGGAAGTTTTGCAGCTTGCGAGAATCAAAGCCCGGAAATTCCTCAGGAGTTAGCAAAACTGTATTTTAAATTGTTGTGAAAGAGTTAAACATCTATTATTCGATGAAATCGCGAATAAATAACGATCAAATTTCAATTGAAGGTCATAGATACTTGTGACATTATACTGTTATTACTAAATTTTTTGCCAAGACCCCTATAACTAATAAGACCGATTTAGCCCATTTAAGCAATGCGATATAATAATTTCAAATTAAGGCTACATTCTAAATTTGGTTGAAATCGGTCGATAAGATCTCGAGACATTTTCACATAAGTGTGGGCGGTGCCACATTATTTGTTCAATTTTGACCCCGGATCCTTTAAAGCCGATCATACCATATCGGGGGTAAAATTGAATGAATGACGCATTTAAGTAGTTATGGATTTATTGCAAGTTTTTATTTTGTATAATACGATTTCACCTATGTATTTTCAAAGTATTATAAAATTTTTTTTTGAAAAATTTTGTCCTGTTATAAACTGTAACAACATATTGGAAGGGTATAAAAATACAGCTCTTCTTTATGCTAATACCGTTATAACTTCTCTTTTTTTATTAATACATTTTAATTTACAATCTGTCGTAAGACAATAATTGAATGTAATTGATTTATGCGATTCATATTGATGCATTAATAGCAAGTTGGCCTTAATATAAGGTTTTTTAGTAACTAGTATTAAGCTAAATTACGTAATGTGTATCAATATTATTACAATGTATATTATACTTAGATAGTTCTTAAGATCTAAATGGCTGGTCTAGTATGTTTATAGCGCATGTGTTCCAATTTAATCTTGTCATGTATCTTGAGTCTAAGGGTTTTTGACTGGAACCTTTGAATTATGTCTATGTTGGATCTTCTTGCTGTGCCCCAGATTTGAATGCCATAAGACCATTTCAACATAGTTTTATAAAGAAGAATTTTGTTTTGTAAACTAAATTTAGACTTAGGTCCAAGCAACCAATACATTTTTCTACTTTTAATTTTGAGCTGCGTTCTCTTGGCTCTTATATGTTCACACCAAGTAAGCTGTTTATCTAAGTGTAATGCGAGATATTTTACACAATTGTACTTTGGAATTAAAACATTATTAAGAGTCACATCGGGGCACTCTTCCTTTCTCAATGTGAAAGTTATATCAGTTGATTTTCCAGCATTTATAGAGATGTTCCAGTTGCGAAGCCAAGATTGTATTTCATTTAGCTGTGCTTGGGCAGTTTCAGCAGCTTCGATAGACGAGTAGGCAGATGGGAGTACAGCAGTGTCGTCTGCATAGGTGGCAACTGTTAAATTACTATTTTCCAATATTGGCATGTCTGCGGTAAAAATTGTACATATGTATATAGTATTGGTCCCAAAACACTTCCTTGTGGGAGAACTGCCTTTATTTTGTATATGTCTGAGATTTCATCTTTAATATTAACATAGAAATGTCTTCGACTCAGATATGATCTGAGGAAGAGATACAGTGGAGAAGATAGTATCTTTTTGATTTTATACATTAAGCCCGAGTGCCAGACTCTGTCAAATGCCTGCTGAACATCTAGGATAATTGCAAAACATTCTTTCGAGTATTTTCGAGAATATTGTCAGTAGGCTTATTGGTCTATATGAAAATAATTCATTTTCCGCCTTGTTTGGCTTTGGTATCATTATAATTTCTGAACATTTTCACTGCGGAGACTTTGGACTTCCATTTGGAGACTTTGAATTTTTTTATCGCGATATTTTAGATTGGACCTCTGAGAGTCTTACGTATGTAAGAGGCTCATCCATTGGACATAGGCAATCAACCCACCTGGAACCTGTCTTATGGTTGGCCGTTTTAAGTATTTGATGGATTTTCAGATGTTATACTCGTTTGGATAAATTTTTTTTTGAGATATTCTCCAATCAATTCTACTTTGAGTTCAGGTCACCTAGTTTTAAGCTCCTTAGTTGCTTCATTTTTTGTCATTCGAATTTCTGGTGTTGTGTCACATCCTTCGAAATCGCCTCTTGTTCTTAACCAATTTAGATATTTCATCAGAATATGGTTGTCCGCTGCTATGTATTCGAGAAGTTTTATTTCAATAGTTGGTTGAGGCTAAGAAGCTTCATGTATTTTGTTAGTGCAAAGTGCTCTACTGCATCATCTAAATCCCTTGCTGAGTTTATTTCTATGTTGAGATTTATATTGGATTCAAGCCGAAATTGGAAAAGTTTAATATCGAATCTCTTATTTAATATAATATACTTGTATGCTGCTTCTGAGCAGTAAGTAAAGCAGACAATTTAAAATGAATAATGGAATGGTCGTAATTTTTTATTATTTTGAGTAGGTTAGCGTCAATTCCAAAATAAACAGCAAAATCGATCAAATCAGGGATCTTGCTGGAATCTGTGGGCCAGTAAGTGGGACAACCATTTGAAAGAACATTTAAATTTTTTCCATAATGCTTTTATAGTTCGCGTCGTTTGGGATTAGTAAGACGAGATCCCCACCATGGATGTTTGGCATTGAAATCACCACCAGCTAGAAATCTACTGCCCATTTTGTTGAAAAATGTAGTATATGACTGTTTACTTATGTTGAAACGCGGAGGTTGATACAGTGCGGTTATGACAATCCCTCCATTAACGCTTGTGATTTCAACGGACGCAGCTTGAATTGAAGGCAACGATATTCTAATATCTTTTGTTTTAAAATTGACTTAACTATACTCGTAATTACAGATACGCCATGTGCTTTACCATCAGGATGGTTGCAAGTAATAAGATCGTAACCTCCTATTTTAAAAAAAGACTTGTTAGTGAAATGAGTTTCTGAGATCAGGAGAATATCCATGTTGTTAGTTACAATAAAATGTTCGACTTCTAATCTATGGTTACTAAGTCCATTTGCATTCCATATTACCATCTTAAGGCTTAATTTTATTGTTGGCCGATGGCTCTAAGTCAGCAAAAAATAGTGACATTGGCATCTTTGTAACTTTACTTTTTGCATTAACAATGTTATTCACAGTATGACCTTTTTGAGATAAGTCAAATAGTGAATATTTTTTATAACAATTTTATAGGGCTTCTCCTCTTTTAACTGATACGTATAAAAAATTATATTATTTATTTAAATACTTCACAAGTTTTCTATAAGAGTCACTGTTTGCAGGCACAACTCTGGCCTGTCCGTCTCGGCCGGACTTGTGCGAAAGTTTTCTCTACCAATTAAATTTGAGAAATTGATTATAATTTTATTAATATTGTTTATGAAAATCGGTGGCGGTTTGAAACCATTTGTAGACAACTGCGTTTTGCGCATTATTCTTATGAATGGCATTGTTATCATCACTTTGTGAGTTTGTGTCTAAGATTGCAAACCGGTTTGATATGTTTGGAGTATTGTTCGGCCTTAGTTGTTTTTTCATTACATTTGGAGATTCAATAGTTTTACGTTTCGTTGCTTTGGGCTGGTCCGTGCTTTGCCAGCCCCCGCTGTTATCACACATACCGACGTTTACAACGTCCTCACTAACCATGAAGTCGGGTTTTTTTTTGCGTTTTCGCTTTTTAAGACGCACGATAATTTTTTTTATAAAAATTCATGGATACTCTCCTCCTTAATTCTTTGCATTATATGTTCATCGTTACGTATAAAACTAAGCAGCAGAGCTCTTCATATTTATATATACATACATATGTCCAAACACAAATATGTTAAAGTTAAATCAATAGTCAGTCTTACCCCTTAAACCAAAAGCCGCATGCTCACACCAGCTTAGAGGGTCATGATGAATTTTAAAAATCACAAACACATGCCATACATATGTATGTATTAGGGTGGCCCATATTATATAGGCGAAAAACTAAATCGGGTTTACAGATCGGGGCACACCCCAAATTTTTTGCTATCGCCAAAACAAATATTCTGGGAAAGTTTCAATTTAATATTCCAACGGTAAAAGGGTGCTCAATGACATATAACATTAAGGAAAAAATGAAACAAGTAAGGAAGGGCTAAGTTCGGGTGTCACCGAACATTTTATACGCTCGCATGATAAAGTGATAATTGAGATTTCATTATCCGTTATTTACATATTTTTTTATTTTGCTGTAAAATTAATTAGATTAGTAGTTCCTGAGATATGGTCCATAAATAGGCGACGCCACGCCCATGTTCAATTAAAAAAAAAGCCTGGGTGCAGTTTCCTTCTGCCATTTCTTCCGTAAAATTTAATGTTTCTGACGTTTTTTGTTAGTCTGTTAACGCATTTTTAATGATTTTCAACATAACCTTTGTATGGGAGGTAGGCGTGGTTATTACCCGATTTCTTACATTTTTTAACTGCATATGGAAATACCTGAAGGAAACGACTCTATAGAGTTTGGTTGACATAGCTATAGTAGTTTCCGAGATATGTACAAAAGACTTAGTAGGGGGCGGGGCCACGCCCACTTTTCCAAAAAACTTACGTTTAAATATACCCCTCCTTAATGCGATCCTTTGTGCCAAATCTCAGTTTAATATCTTTATTTATGGCTTATTTATGACACTTTATAGGTTTTCGGTTTTCGCCATTTTGTGGCCGTGGCAGTGGGCCGATTTTGCCCATCTTCAAACTTAACCTTCTTATGGAGCCAAGAAATACGTGTACCAAGTTTCATCATGATATCTCAATTTTTACTCAAGTTACAGCTTGCACGGACGGACAGACGAACGGACAGACAGACATCCGGATTTCAACTCTACTCGTCACCCTGATCACTTTGGTATATATAACCCTATATCTGACTCTTTTAGTTTTAGGACTTACAAACAACCGTTATGTGAACAAAACTATAATACTCTCCTTAGCAACTTTGTTGCGAGAGTATTAAAATCCGCAATTTTGTTAATTTTTTTTAATAAGTACAACTACGTAGGAAGTAATAAATTCATTTATTGAAGTTATACTTCTTATACGACGCCGGAAAAGGTTGCGATAGATTCTGGTTGCGCAACCTTCCATATAAAAGTAACGCAAAGTTGCGCAACCTCGCTCCATCCATATGAATGTAACGCAACCTTGTCTGCGAAGATGTGCGAGCAGCAAGCGAAGCGGTGACAATCGGCGATCGTTTGTTCGTTTCTTTCGGCACAGCTCGGCCGACACAACAACACAACACAATGTTGCCATGCTTATGCTATTGTTGTTTTTGTAGAACAATGTTTCAATTTTTGGTTGGTGACATATTCACATGTGTGCGCATATGTATGTTTGTATGCTTGTGCATTATTGAAGTTATACTTCTTTTTCTTTCGTTTGTCTTTCATTTCTGCGAATTCTCAACTATTTTACGTATGTTTTGGTTGAAATACTCTGCGTTGGCCTTTCAGAATCACACAGGATCATTTCTGTGGTTTTTGAAATTAACCCACGAGGACGAGGTATGTATATCGTTTTATCTGGGAGCGTGAGATTTAAGAAAATCGCTCGCTTACAAGGGATAAAACGACTTCTGAGTGGCGATTTTAATGAATAAATTCACAGAATCATTTCTGTGGTTTTGGAAATCAATACTAATAAATATTTTTTTCTTACTAATAGAAAATAAATTTACCACAGCAATATACATAAACATATACATAATATTGCTGTGATAAATTTAATTTCTATTGTAAGCAAAAAATTAATAATAAATTTATTAAGACTATACTTCTCAGGGCATCACAGCAATGTTATGTATATGTATATACATATTATGCATATGTATTGCTGTGATAAATTTATTGCGAAAGCAAATGTTCTACAAAGTATGTATATTTCTATACTTAAACAAAATTATTAGAACCATCGTATGTTTCTTGCATTCATAACCAAATCATACTTAAGTCAGCGCAACCTAATTGTCAATGGGGGTGTTGGTGGTAAGCGCTTGGAAGGTCAAGATGCTAACACAGGTCCCAGGTTCGAATCCCGACAGAATAAATTTTTAATTTTTTGCTTTTAACATCGTATACTATAAAAATAAATATTTTTCTTTATTTTAATTTCTATTAGTAAGAAAAATATTTATTTGTATAGTATACGATGTTAAAAGGCATACATCTTCTATCCTATCTTGTGTATCTGCACATGCTCATATGAGTGTATGTATACGCATGTGCGCGCATTGACTTGCATGTTCATACATTCATATATACTTATATGTACATATATTTGCATACATTGCCGAACAAATAAATCACAAGCATACAAACATACATATGCGTACACATATGAATATGTCACCAACAAAAAATTGATCATCACAAGTCAATCCGGCAGCCAAATTGGCGAAGAACAAAAGAGAGATGATTACGCTGCATATTCTCTTCCGCAACGAAGAGACGGAACTACTTTCTGAGTCAAAATTCATTCATTTAGACTTTGCTTTATTCTTCATTTTATGTGCATAATAAATTTATAAAATGTGAATTTAAGTTTTCTAGTTTTCTTTCATACAAAATGATATGCATTTCTGAATATCACTAAGAAGTATAACTTCATCCGCGCGTAGGGACTCCACGCACTTTTTTTTATAGAATAATGTTAATAAATAACGCAATCTTATATAATAATAAAGAGGGATAAAAAAACATGGCTTATTTTCTTTGAATTTGCCGACCCCAAGCTTTTAACAACTGCTCTCTTTGTCGTTTGTGTCGGAACCCACTTTCTATTAGCTTCTACCACTTGTAGGAGCAACTGCTTCTCTTCTTCATCATTTGTTAGAAGCTTATTGAAGTCTTCAAACAGTTTGACTCCACGCTCAGCAACTTTCAGGTTTCTTACGATTTGTTTCCCTCCAATGTAATGCTGATTGATGCTCCATTCATTTGGATCTGTGTTTAAAAACGTTGAATTTATCTTTAGCTTTTCAAACACCTGCAAAGATCTTTGATTGGCAAAATTGGCCAATTCGGCTTGGTCACTTAAAAGTGACGAATCACCTCTTACTTTTCAGTCAGTTGGTTCACATCTTATCTTTTTGACAATTTCAGCCTTTGCATTATTTGTTACTTTATCTGAGAACAAACTCAATCCAACTAATTCATCCGAGAGGTACCAAAGATTTTATAGCATTTTTAACCACTTCACTTATTTGTGGATCAATAGCTTCATAAGTGGTCATGTTTTTCCATAGAGAAAGGTCTGACCAAGGAGCATTTGCAACCATAGGAGCCTCAAACCAATATTTCACATATACAAGCATTCAAAATTTCACAAAGCGTTCTAACTGTGATTTTTCCCTTTGTGTGGTTTCAAAAACATCTTCCTCACGAAACAAAAAGATTTTGATGGCGTATAAGAGTTTTGCCATCCAGCGAGCACGGTGTAAGGCACCCGGAGCTCTCCAATGAACGTTATCTAGAGAATGACCCAGGCCTAGTAGTGATAGCTCTATCGTCTCTGGATTGGGTTTCCGTCGATAAGATATCTAATAAAGAATTTACTGCATTAACATTTAAATTGTCATTGCCAGTAGCTTTTTCCAATGGTTTAAAGTTATTTAAGTGAATTGATGGCCATGCTGCCTGAAACCTTTTAAACAAGGGAATGTCAGGAGAGCTGGATGGTCCAAAACAAAGAGTAAATACCCTACTGAGAACAATCTCTAAAATATGATGCCTGCATGTTAGCCATAATAGATCTTTGCCAGTTTTATGTTCCAGAAAAACACAAGCTCCATTTTGCAACCCTGTATTGACGGCTGTAGTGTCAAAACACATGCCGACTACATATATTCTGTTAGTACGTCATATACTGCATTAGCCGAGTTATGGCCAGTGCCACTTACAAGTTTTGGTATTCCAAGCAATTTTTCCTTACCGTCTGCAGAAACTAATACTGGCAAACGATCTACTTTTTCATTGCTCAAAATATCGGGAAGAATCTTACCATCCCAATGAACTATAACTGGATCATCAAAAGAAACAGATTGCTTTATTTCCTCAAATATAGATTTTCGCCCTTGTTTTCTTTGGCGTTGAATAGTGCTGCGTGATAATGGCAACGAGCTAGGGTCTTGGCCCAGTGCTGCTGCGATTGGGACCATCAACTTCAAGGCTTCTCTATCAGACCCTTTATTGCGGTCTAAAAAGCTTATCACATGCTTAGAAAACAAGTTTTGCTTAGCAGCCTTCACAGGTTTGTCACTGTTCGGTTCATTAGCATGATGGTCAGTGATCTGGTACCGAGAGCTCTTCTTTACAAAAGTTGAAACTGGATATTCTTCATCTTCAGAGGAACAGGAAGTGTCACTAGAGAGTCCAATTTCGAAATAAGGCTCATACATTAAAGATGTCCCTTTGGAGGTACTAGGTGTTGTTTCTAAGAGCTGGGCTTTTCGTCTTCTCTCTTCATCTTCGTTAAATCTCTTTAAAGTTCTTTCCTGCTTTTTGGCTAAGCTTTTGTCAACTTTAGTCAGGCATTTTTCGCTGGGCTCGCTGATCTGCTAGAAATTTACGGTCTTCTTCAATCTTTATCAAATTTGAAGCATCTGTATGAGCTATATCAAATAAAGAGTCAAGCTCAGATGTAAATTTATCTTCACGAGCTTTTTGATGTTTTGAATTACAAGATTTATTTTTTTTAGCAACAACCACTTTGAATGGAGTTTCTCAATCTTATCAACGCAGTGTTTAATTAATCTTGTTGCTATGAGAGCTCTTTCTCATAACTGAGTTACCTCCTCAACTGTCATATGACTTGCAATACGCACTAAATTAAATTTATGCAAGTGCCAGTGAAAACGCAAAAGCCCTTGCCGATTAGTAGGTAGTGGATTTAGTCTTAATAGAGATTCCACATCTGTAATACCCAAAAGGAAAACATGGTCACACTGCCTTGTTGCAGGAGAATTGGACGCCATGGTTTTTCATAAGTTATTGATGAAAAATTTAAAACAGGTATCACTTTGGGTACTATTATAAGAATTATTTCGTAATAATAATAAGATTTGTCAATCTAGATCTTATTGATGATATTTTTCAGCATCTGTTTTAGATATTTGAAACAGCTGCAACAAAGAAAGAAAACTAATTATTAAAATATGAATTTTTTATTTTTTTTTTGTTATCAATCGTAAAACTTTGGGTTCTTTGAGCACCCTTTTCCCATCCATCAAAAAATCTGAAAAAATTACAGGGGTATATTGAACCCCATTCTAAAAAAATGGAGGGGTGCCCAGGGTGAATTTTTGAAGTTAGTTTTTTTTGGGCCACCCTAATAAGTATGTATGTACGTGTCTGCTATACAAACACAAATCACTCTTTGGATATTATATATGCATGTATTTGGAAAAATTAAATTAATGCTTGACACTTTTAAACATCGAAACGGGGCACTAACATTTTCAAATATTCACTCGCACATATGTACACACATCCATTTAATAATTCTGCTGTTGGCTTGACAGTTACAAGTATATCTCACGGACATTTGCTGGAAAACTCACTCAATAACTTCTTTATGACTTTTGCTGGCTTCGCAACGGGAAAGAAAGTCAGCCACTTTGTGGCAGCATTTTAGGTGCGTGAACATTCCTCTTTCAACCCGAAGAGAAAATTTAAGAACGAAGAGCAAGCATACCCTCCCTACACCAAGGGCATAACGGAATTTAATTTAAATGCAGACATATGAAACGAAATGATTCGAATCGTAAGAAGTTTGAAAAGAGCCTGAGAAGCGCAAATGTTTAACATGTTGACATATACATACATACATCCAATCCAAAGTGCACTCTGTTTGTGTGTGTGAAAATTGTAGCGACAGCGATGCTGTCGGTCTTCAAATATTTGAAGCGATGAAAAATGGTTCAACTGTCAGCTGTCAACTTTGTCGCCAAAAAAATGGCATACAGTTACGTGTGAGAGAGATGTAAATAGCGGTTTTTACGTTCAACTGGGCACTCGGCTGTAACTTAAATTCCAAACACGTGATCAATAGCCAAACTACGTGCTGTGAAATGAAATGCCATACCATAAGCAAACGCTGGATAAAAACCAGGCGGGAAGTGGTTAAGTGAGATATAAGCAGAAAAAGAGAAAAAACAGCAAAAAACGGAGCCAAAACGGGCATTATTGCGATGCCGCAGAATGTGAGGAAACGTTACGATATGTTAATCCAAATGCCAAGTGAGGCGAGAAGTAAAATAAATATGAGGAAATTTGAATAGACAAATTTACCCTAAAAGAGTGAAATAGTAGTGTCTTCAAACATATAGGAATAGTGTTGAAGAAAATAAGTATTAAATAAATTTTTCAAATCCTAATGTTGTAGTTGTACAAAAAATATGTAGCTTAGTAACTAGAAACCCATTTAAAACTAAAGATTAAATAACAAAAATTAAAATTAAATGTAAAAAAACCAAATAAATAATTGATTATTTTAAGAAAAATCGATTTATCCCGATTTACACACAACTATGAGCCCTAAAGCAAAAAATCAAAAAGTTATTTGGCAAAATTTTAGCAATGAAAATATCTTGAACTTCATAATTGATGTGAAAAATTCAAATAATCTAGTTTTTAGTTTTTTCATTGTGTCTTGTATAATTTTTTTTTACCTTTACGAAATTTGGAGTATACTTAACTTCTTATGTTCTAAATGTACTGTATTTTTATACTCCTGCAACATGTTGCTACAGAGTATAATAGTTTTGTTCACCTAACGGTTCTGTTCATCACCTAAAATTAATTGAATTAGATATCGAATCATATATACATAAATGATCAAGAGATGAGAGGGGTTGAAATTTTTATGGTTGACATTAAGCCGATGAATTGTATAAAGTAACCAATCAGTTAAGAAATTTTCCAAAAATAAATACATTCAACTGTTTTGATGCTACATATTTGATCATAAAATGCATAAATACATTTTTATTGCTTAACATTTTTTGTTCTTTAAAACGTTATGAACTTATCTTCCATGCTGTAATAATTTTATTTCGCGCCAATACTCAATTTTCGCTTTCTCTTTCAATCCATATCTTTTGAAATACCTTTATATAAATGAATTGATCTGCTGTTAATCGATGTGCATATACTAATAAAGCCATATATCATAATATATTTATATGTGTGAGGCCTCACAGGAAACACCTCAGCAATACACCTGCCTTAGAAATGTAATGCATTATTAATTCCTATTTAACCGCTCCATTAAAAAAGCAGTAGTCCACGTCTTTATGTACACATTCATTAAGTCCTATATATTGTAATAATGATTACCACCTAGTTACAAACTCATTTTCTATTGATGAAATCAGCGATGTGTCTGCATTTTTCTATTTCTACGCCATGTCAAACATACCATTATATATATATATATATATCTGGTGTGCGGCTTTTGTGAGTTGTCACATTCGCTGTCAATCGATGTTGTCATTCGTATGTGCTAGTTCAAGGCGTTTATAGTTTACCAACAAGGTCGGATAACAGCCATGACAATGGTAATTCTAAAGGTGCGGCGCAATAACGTTATAAGAAATGATTTAATAAATTGCGAAGGAGAAATTAAATGTGCTGCCAGAGTATATTTATATTATCACACATACAACATTCTATCGAACTAAGGTCGTAAGAATTTCATATATTGCACCTTACGTGCCGCTTACATGTGTGCAACGGTGCGTATGAGTAACTGCGGCAAAGTGTAATAACCAAATATACTAAGAACTGCAGAAGACACACATTACACTTTTGATCTGTTGTTTTTTATTGCACTCGTTTACACTATAATTCGTGTAATTTGAGCAGAGGGTCGCACATGCAAATATGTATGTGTGCTTGAGTTAAGGCGCTAAGAGAGGTTAGGAAGTGTTAATTCACAAGTCGGATAAGCTCAACAGGTTACTCCACACACGTAGGAATTTTATGTGGTCTCTATTGAAGTGCAATTGCAAAACTAGTAATGGTTTATCGTAAACTGAGTTGAGGGTTAATGTGCTATAATGTAACACGTGACTTCGTTAAATTTAGAGATTAGAACGAAATTAAAAACATTTTTTGTTGTTGTAGCAAAATTAAAACAAATTTAAGGAATGCAGCCGAGTTAATAGTCGTCAACATTTCAAACATGAAATGGCAAACATAATTTCATTACATTATTAACGCCATGCAGTATGTATCTAAGCATATAATGCAATAACAGGGAAATAAAGAATTTTTAAATTAAGTTTCAGTTGACTTTCACACTTTGATCAAATTTCAAGCTTCCACTGCCTATAAATTTGCATTATGCACCGTTGAAATCATCTTCTTCATCATATTAATTTCACTTTTCTTAACATCACTTTCTTTATTGCTGTTTTTTCGTAATTTTTTGCTGCCATTTTTGTCACTTTGTTTCGTAAACTACAACAATACTAACTTGCATTAGGAAATGAAATTGTTGTGCCGCTCTCAGTGAATGCACTTGAAACACCCAGAATATAAATGTGTAGCTCAGTGTACATACTATAATTGAATGTACATATAATACGAAAGTATCTGCTAGAGAAACTAAAGTCGCATTTGATGGCGATGACGAAACCTTCTCAAGCTGAAATAATTTGAAATGCTCTTTTGTTATTTTTGAAATTGTGAAGGAAATACGAAACGGAAGAAAGCTGCGCCTATTTTGATCCCAATTTTTAATAGTTGTTTCACTTTATAACGGGTGATTTTTTTGAGGTTAGGATTTTCATGCATTAGTATTTGACAGATCACGTGGGATTTCAGACATGGTGTCAAAGAGAAAGATGCTCAGTATGCTTTGACATTTCATCATGAATAGACTTACTAACGATCAACGCTTGCAAATCATTGAATTTTATTACCAAAATCAGTGTTCGGTTCGAAATGTGTTTATCGACAAATTTTGTTCAGCGATGAGGCTCATTTCTGGTTGAATGGCTACGTAAATAAGCAAAATTGCCGCATTTGGGGTGAAGAGCAACCAGAAGCCGTTCAAGAACTGCCCATGCATCCCGAAAAATGCACTGTTTGGTGTGGTTTGTACGCTGGTGGAATCATTGGACCGTATTTTTTCAAAGATGCTGTTGGACGCAACGTTACGGTGAATGGCGATCGCTATCGTTCGATGCTAACAAACTTTTTGTTGCCAAAAATGGAAGAACTGAACTTGGTTGACATGTGGTTTCAACAAGATGGCGCTACATGCCACACAGCTCGCGATTCTATGGCCATTTTGAGGGAAAACTTCGGACAACAATTCATCTCAAGAAATGGACCCGTAAGTTGGCCACCAAGATCATGCGATTTAACGCCTTTAGACTATTTTTTGTGGGGCTACGTCAAGTCTAAAGTCTACAGAAATAAGCCAGCAACTATTCCAGCTTTGGAAGACAACATTTCCGAAGAAATTCGGGCTATTCCGGCCGAAATGCTCGAAAAAGTTGCCCAAAATTGGACTTTCCGAATGGACCACCTAAGACGCAGCCGCGGTCAACATTTAAATGAAATTATCTTCAAAAAGTAAATGTCATGAACCAATCTAACGTTTCAAATAAAGAACCGATGAGATTTTGCAAATTTTATGCGTTTTTTTTTAAAAAAAGTTATCAAGCTCTTAAAAAATCACCCTATACTAAAGCTGTTCCTTGTAAGTTTTTCCAAATTATATTACCCAATCATCAAGAATTTTTATTGAGGTTCAAGGTGTAAGAACGAGTTTTTTAATTCGCTCTGTCTATTCAGATTGTGAAAGTAACCAATCAATAATAATAAAATAAAAACAAACAAACAAATAAAAATCAGTGCTACCAAATTATTAATAATAATAAACATTAACAAATAGTCAGATTTCAGATAAAAACAAAAAAAAAATCAATAATGAGTGCTTCGCAGCATCACCAGCATCCTTAAATCCTTACATCAGCTTTGTCGAGGCAACAAAACCAACGCCTGGCAAAAAAAAAATGTAACGACGATGATGAGTCATCGCAGCGATCAGCCGAAATGAAACTTAAGCAAGCGCAGTCAGCAGAAGCAGCAGTAAACAACAATCGGGCAACAACAAATGCGCCAACAGAATACACTATGCAGGTACCCACAAGCACCCGGATATGCAAAAAAGGACCATCTGTTCAGACTGGTATTGATCGCTAAAAGAAATCAAGTCAAATTAAATCACCGGTCAATACCAAAAAATTTCAACCAGTAACGCCAAATGATTAAAAACCACATACCCTTATTGGCAACAGTTTTGCCTTGCTGAGCAAGGAGTCTAACGATGCTGCGAAGGGTACTACCATAGTCGTGAATGCCAAATCTCCTCCAATATATTTGCGTAAACGTAGCTCAAATGGGCTTGTCTCCAAAATAAGCAATTTAATAGGCACAAACAATTTTCATATTGTGCCCTTGAAAAAAGGATGAAACAAAGATTCAAACATACACTAAAAAAGTGTCATGGATGTTGTAAAGTACTTGTCAAACAATAACAAGAATTACTCCTCTTACCAACTGAATACGAGTAGCTCAAAAGGCCTAGTTGTTGTCATAAAAGGTACAGAAGTATAGCATAGTAAATATTTTTTACAGGAACAAAGTCCCACAACCAATGTTCAAAAAAGAATTGATGCCAAATTCTAACCATCTAAAGAAAAATAAAAATGAAATACACTCGAATTACAATCCCTATCGCAGAATCACCGTTGAGGAACTACATAAGAAAAATGGTCGAGTACAATGTACAAACTGCCAAAAGTATGCACACACAAAAGAATATGCATTTTCTGTGTGGTGATCTACGTTCTACTTCAAATTGTACTGTTAAAAAAGAGGGTTTAAATAAAAAACGCAACAATTGTGGAGGAAATCACACGGCTAACTATAGGGGTTGCCCTGTATATAAAGATTTGAAATCGAAGTTGTTACAGGGCATTCAAGCACATGGTTACCAAATGTTATGGCAACCTCGGATAAAAGTTCAAATTCTATTACTTCTAACAATAATGATATGCAAGAAAGGTATGCAAATGTGGTGAAAGGCAACACTGTACAAATGCAACTGCCTCAAAATCTTCCAAATGGAGTTATTGAAACAATGATTTTAAATCTTGCACAGTGTATGACACAATTTATGTCTACAATGTAAAACATTGATTAAGATTTAATAAAATCACAAAATCAAATACTGCAAAATTGATTAAGTAAGAAATGAGCGTACTAAATATCTGTATATGGAATGCTAACGGTGTGTTAACCAACATAAATTAGAGATTATTAGATTTATGTCTGAAAAAAATATATATGTAATGCTTATATCAGAAACTCATTTTACAAATAAAAATTATTTCAATATACCGGGATTTAGACTCGGATGATTTGTATCCGGATGGAAAAGCACATCATGGCACGGCAGTGTTGATTAGAAATCGTTTAAGCCACTATTCTCTAGAATCTCATGCTACAGCACAATTACAAGCTACAACAATATCACTAAAAAATCGGTGTTGTGACTTAAACCTTACGGCTATATACTGTCCACCTCGTTTAAAAATTACAGATTGCGAATTTAATGACTTTTTTGGAACACTAGGTCAAAGATTTCTAACAGGTGTAGATTACAATGCAAAACAAACGTATGGGGCTCACGTCTTATTAATCCGAAAGGATGACAGCTGTACTACACTATTATGAATAAGCATAATAACCTGGAAATATTATCTCCTGGTAAGCCGACGTACTGGCCGAGTGATAGAAAAAAATACCAGACTTAATAAATTTTGTTGTGGTGTCAAAAATATAGATAGATCGCTTATGACAGCATGCATGTACAGACTTATCATCTGATCATTATTCCGTACTAATAAAGTTATGCGAACAGCCCATAATATTTGAGCCAAAAGATTCTCTAACATCACATGAAACTAACTGGTTGAAGTATCGAAAATATATCAGCGGCCACATCAATATTGATTGCAAAATAAATACAGGAAGAGACATTGATAAAATATAAGAGAATTTAATGATGTAATAACTTATGCAGCTGTATTGGCAACATCAGAATGAAACAATAAGCCAGTTGGTTTTAAGAAGATCACCAACAACGAAATAGAGGACCTTGTAATGGAGAAAGGGCGAGCTGGACGTGAATGGCAGTTAAGTCGCACCCCTTCAACTCTGCTTCAACTGGAATCTGCTGTACGAAAGTTAAAAAAAGCGCTTGAACGCGAAGAAGAACAGAACACTGAAAATTATATAAAAAAACTGTGTCCAAATTCTAGCAAGCAAAACTCCCTTGGGAAAGATCAAAAGTCTTTCAAGCCACCAGTAGATTCCAATATGCCTCTAAAACAGTTAAATCGTAATTGGGCACAGTGATGACGAAAAGGCAAATTGCTTTGCAAATCACCTAGAAAAGGTATTTCAACCCAATTGCCCAAATAACAACTTTCAGTTGCCAACCTTGCCCAATACCGCTAACGAGCCACTTATGTCTACAAGGACTTCTACTTCTGAAATTGCTAGTATCATAAAAGAGCGGAATCCGAATAAGGCATCAGAACACGATAATATTACCCCAAAAATGATAATTGAGTTACCAAATATTGCTATAACGGCGCTCTTTAATGCAATTATTGGTTTCAGTTACTATCCAATTTCGTGGAAAAAATCGCAACTCATAATGATAGACAAACCTGGTAACCTAACACAGCCGTCTTCCTACAGACCAATAAATGTATTTCTAAAATATTTTAAAAAGTGTTACTATCAAGGATGACTCGTTCCTCCACGAAAATAATAAAATACCAACGCATCAATTCGGTTTTCGTGCTAAACATGGCACTGTAGAGCAAGTAAATAGAATTACGAACGAAATCAGGAAAGCATTCGAGCACAGAGAGTACTGTTCAGCTATTTTCCTAGATGTAGCTTAGGCGTTCGATAAGGTCTGGTAAGAAAGCCTTTTATGGAAAATCAAAAACGTTTTACCTTACGAAACTTTGGAGTCATATTTAAGTATCAGGAAATTTACGGTTAAAGAGCAGACTTCATACCAAAAGAACGAGTATAATAAGGGCTGGTGTACCTCAGGGTAGCGTACTAGGCCCAACTCTGTACATAATATATACAGCAGACATTCCAACAGTTACTAATGTTTTGACATCTACTTTCGCGGATGACACAGCTGTAGTAAGCCGTAACAAATGATCCTCAGAGCATCAAGAGTATTAGAGCAGCACTTAACATTGATCGAAGAATGGTTAGTCAACTGGCGTATTAATATTAATGAGCCGATTTTATCTACTTTTAGCATGAATACATACTCTCAACAGCACAACATTCACTCTGAGTTTCATTTAGTTGGTTTTGACGGCCGATTTCACCAATATTTTTTTCATATAATAAATGAGTTAATGTATTACATCTTTGGATCATACAATCCATCATTTTCATCATCATTTTTGGAAATTCAGCCATTGGCTGTTAGTTTCCGGAGGGACCACCCAAAAACATCTCCTCACGGTGGTCAGTTTAAGAGATGAAGGATTCATCTAAAATCAAAATTAGTAGTTAGTAAATAAGATTAATCGTAAGATGTGGAAAACAAAAATTAATTTTTGGCAAAGTTGCAAACAAAGCAGTATTGTTTGGGTATAATTTTTACCACAAATTTCCTTAAAAATACTAGTTGTAATCGAAAAAAATTCTTCGGTCAATCCCGAGGTCATTCCATTTAAAAGAACTCAGAAAAATTTATATAAATTCGCTTCTCTAGTTTCTGAGAAGTCGTAACCAATGATATTTCGAGAAAAACACGATCAAAGATTGAAGTAGCCGACTAGCCGATATAGCTTGACGGTCTGCTTTCCCAAAGGTTCTATTCCCTACACTTTTATTGCGATTGCCATGAATTGGTAAATAGACATATCACTGTATTGAATTTATTTTCGATAATTTCAAAATCCACCTAATCCCTTAAATTGGCTCATATACCATCAATGTATAACGACTGAAGTAAATCGAATGCTTGAATATTGTTTTAGTTATATGGCGGCAAGGACAAGTTTTAAAAAAATTTAGTCCATTTTAGACACAAAGATCCACTGTTATTAGCATAACTCAATCTCTCGTTTTCACTACGATAACTCACATATTGAGGTAATACTTTGATTAAGTTTATGAAGGCTAAGTGACGCCGTTTTGACTTAAAGGAAAACTGTAGTCAAGAAAAGATTTCCTCTTAAACAGCAGTCAAGGAATTCGATTGCATTTAAAATAGTTTTATATAGGAAGTAGGCGTAGTTGAGAGGTCGAAATCCAATTTCATCAATTTCATGCTTAAACTTATTAGAGACCTCACCCCCTTTGACGACTCCTTTGAATACTACGATAGTCGTTTTACAAAACCATATAAATGAAATCATTTGAATTATATGTAATTAAAACAACTTAAACCTTCAATGGGCTTTAACTTTGACTTAATTTACAATGATGTATTCAACATAAAGAATTCAGTTTTTCAAAGGTATTAAATTGTAAAATTTAAATATATAAAACATAGACTTGAATAGCACATTCTATTTTAGATCATCTGGCAACTGCAAAATTTTATAGATTTTAACACTTCTATTATCGACTGACATACTATTTAGTAGTTTAGTGCTTTTTCGTGTCATAGTTGACTTCAGTGGTTTGACATTTATTGCAAACGAAATCTGCAAATTCAAAAACCTTTGCAACCTTGTCATTCGTAGGCAGGCGCATGAATTATTCAACCTTTTCCATTAAGTATAGGTATTTTCATTATGCATATATTTGAAAACAATGTATAAATTCATAAATAACAAAAAGTAGTACATTAATTTATGTTTTTTTATAATGCAAACGCTTCTCTCTCACATTTATTTGACTGCCTCAGTGCAATTTTAACTGTTGTGCTTTGCACAAATGCATTACACTCAATTAGTGACAAAGTTTTTAGGTGCTTCCCGCATCTGGTTAATTAATTTTGTTTAACATCTGCAGCTGACATTTATTGCACTTGGAAATCGTTGGAAATAAATGAAAACATGACAAAGTGAAAACTCTAAAAGAGTGAAAACAGTCTACAATTTCTCTTAATGTACTTACTAGATGTGTTTATGTGTTCTGCAAATTATCGCCATATGAAGCTTGCACAATAATATTTTAGTTGAGCATTAAGGTTGTTCGAAAGTATGACGCTTGTATTTTAGTGTTGCACGGCAGTTTTGAAGATTGCTTTTCACCTCCTCTTTTCTTTACTAATCATAATCACAGTAATAATAATACCCATCGATTACCATCCTTCCGCCCAACCGACGCGAGGGGCGCAATCCGCAAACGAGCGGAATTAGCCGAGTCACAAAAGGCAAGAGAGTTTTAGGCGTTGCGATCTTAAGCTGCTCAGCTGCAGACACAAAATTTCAATAGCCAAAATTAAGAATTAGATTACAGTAAGTTTATTATTTTTAAATGTTACTTGTTAAGAGTAGATAAAATATTTTTTTTATGATAAAGTGCGAGCCTGTTAGATCAAATGTGCTGGAATGAGAATTGAAATTGTGATTTTAAAAGTAAAGGTCTAAACTGCCTGGTAGAGCGCTCAGGAACGTTAAAAATAATATCAGATATGAGAGAAGGACTACAAACAGACTCATTCATGAGTTTTACAAGAAATATTATACCAAGCATTTCCCTACGACTAGCGAGCGTAGGGAGATTTATAAGTTTTAGGCGGGTATTGTCACTTGCGAAGCGAATTTATTTGGCGAAGCGAACGCTTTAGCGAACATACCCCAATTTTGCATTGTGAATGGCGAATGAACGTATTCGCTAAAATACGTCGTTGCCATTCATGAAAAAAGTAGTGCGTTCATCCGAATTTGACATTTGTGCCATTTATACTTAAAAATTTTTTTATTATATCAACTGAAATTTGAAAATATGTTTAATAACGCGGATCTGTATTTTGAAGATAATTACGATGTGGAAACGCGAACTAATCTTCTTCGACAGCGCCGTTTTATTAGAGATAATTCTAATCCTACAGAGCTACCTAACACAGTGTATGTATCCAGTTCAATTATAATGAATAATAAGAAGTTTTTGTTCAATGTACACGTATTTGTAGATTCGTTGCGAATTTCCGCTTGAACAAGGACGCATTTATGTATGTGCTGGATAAAATCAAAGACAAATTTCATTGTCGGATGTCGTCTTCCATAACGCCCATGTTAAAATTGTGTGCCGCACTCAGATTTTTTGCACATGGCAGTTACCAACAAGCTATAGGGAATGAATTTCAGTTGGGACTTGCTCAACCAACAGTTTCCCTTATTTTAAAAGAGATCATACCCATTTTGGAAAATGAAATTTGTCGTACCCATATAAGCGTAGATATGAGTGAAGAAGAAAAGCAGCAGGCAAGGAGCAAATTTTATTCAAGATCGGGAATACCAAATGTAATAGGCTGCATCGATAGAACCCATATCGCGATTTATGCTCCTACCACAAACAAACACCTCTATCTAAACAGAAAAGGATTTTTTAGCATAAATGCAATGATTGTGAGTTTTTATGAATTTAATACAGTAAAATTGGTATAAAAATTTTGTTATATTTTTATTACAGGCTTGTGATCATGATATGAATATCCGTTTTGTGGATGCTAGATATGCTGGTTCTACACACGATTCGTTCGTATGGAACAATAGTTCTCTAAAGGCATGTTTAGAGGCAGCGCATCAAAATGGAGATCAGAACTCTATTTATTTAGGTATTCGCAATATTTGACTACTGCGCAAGTTTAATCTTGAATATTGAAAACAATAATACATTTGCAGGTGACTCCGGATACCCACTAAGCCCTTATTTATTAACACCTTTCCGTCATGCAGAATCTGGAACTAGGGAGTCAATTTTTAATAAGAAGCACGCGAAAGCGAGAAATGTTGTTGAACGTACGATTGGAGTTTTGAAATGCCGTTTCAGATGTCTTCTGAGTGATAGAAAAATGCGCTACGATCCTGCTAAAGTAACATCCGTTATTAATATATGCTGCGCCTTGCACAACATTTGTAAAAAATTTAGAATGGGTGATCCGGAGGAGGCTGAAACCTTCTTTGATGCCGTTGTACCATTGGAACCAATTAATGAAAATGGCAATGGTTCACCAGGAGAGCGCCGCAGAAGACAAATTGCTGATGCTCTGATGTAAATGAAACTATACCGACTTCAGTGAATAATATATTGTATTCTTTTATTTTATTCAATACTTTGAAATTCAATATTACATAGATAATAAATATATAAAAATTACAAAAACTACATGCTTTTAAATTAAATTAAAAAAATCACAGATTCAATTCTGTCACTTACAATAATAAAGTAAAAATAAATTCATCACATGTTTTCTTAAAAAAATCACAGATTCAATTCCGTCACTTACAATAATAAAGTAAAAATAAATTCATCACATGGTTAAAATATGAAATAAAAAAAAATTCATCACATTCTTATGAAATAAACTATAAACTAAATTCAATCTATTTACAAGCACCCTATTTTTTTTGCATTTTTAATTTTAAAATTTGTAGTTTTATTTCCATCTTTTCTTTATGTCTTTTTTTTTTCTCTAAATATTCTTCCTTCTTCCTTTCTTCTTTCATTTTCATTAATTTAATTTCTTCCTGTTTAAGTTCATAAGTTTTTCTTGCATACCTTGCAATTTCATCTATTTTTCTTTCCATTTTTGCAATTTTGTTGGAAAGGATGTCTTGCACTTCGGCTTGCTTTTCCAACGCTTTCATCCGAATGACTTCACGTTCCTCTACTGTCATTCTAGGACGGCTGCTTGAGGATTGCGATGCCAAATCCATGGCTCGTTGTGTTTCCACGGTCGTGCGCTCTTCTGGCTGCATTTCATTATTATTTACCGCAGTTTCCACTTCATTAGAGCCATATGCTAAGCCTGTAGGATTTACAGCCGCCTGAAGGTGAAGAAGCTCATCCACACTTTGCTCTAATGGAGATAAACTTTGCTGAGCATAAGGTCCTCCTCCTGTGGCAACAGTTTCGCGTCGGTTTGTCGCTATTTTTTTTTTTAGTTTCAGTTTATAATCTAACCAAACCTAAATGCTACACATAAGTAACTTCAGCCAAACAAATTAATTAAATTTTTACCTTATTCCACTCGCGTCCGTTTCGCAATGGTGGACCAATGGCATTGAGTTCGGCAGCGAACAGATCCCATTGCTCTGCCCTGCTTTTCTTCGTCGATCCAAAATTCCCCATTCCTCTGGCGACGTCCGGATTATTTTCCATTAACGCAACCAATTTTTGAAATTGTTGCGTTGTTGTACGTTTTGTTCTAGAAGTATCGTTTTGTTAAATATAATTAAATAATTACATTTGCTCAAATAACGATCAAAATTTACTTACGTCCTTTCCATTTCAAATAGCGAATAAAAAATACATTCGTCAAATTTTGACACTAATGGCGAAGCGAATGACGTTTTTTCGCCAGTGGCAATACCAGAAATTTATTTTCGCCACTCGTTCGCCATTTTCTGGCGAATTCGTTAGAGGTTCGCAACTTACAATTCGCCACGGCGAAACTCGCCAAAATTTTCATTCGCTTCGCAAGTGACAATACCCGCCTTAAACGGTTAGTACATATTAGAGATGAGCGATATTGTGATTTTTCGATATCTGTGATTTCAGTGATTGCTATTTTTAAATCACTGTGATTTTATATTGCTATTGCGATCGCAACTAAGCCGACGTTCAAACGGGGACCTTTTGTTGTTGTTGTTGTAGCGGCAGATTCTGCCGATTTGACAGTGTTTGGCCGAATAAAAGTCCGGGTCCCTTCCAGGTACGTACAACGACGGAACTTTTTGTCGTTATTGGCGGCAAATTCTCTTTTGGTTCCTGTAACTCGAGTCAAGTTTTTCCGCCTTTCTTTTCACTACATTTTCGCAAATTTTGGAGCGGTTCGGCTACCTGTAACTTATAGCCCTGTCAGACGAGCAAAACTAATGCGCCTTAAGCAACGCTAATGCACATTGAAATTTTATGGTGACAGACGGCAGACTTGTGCATTTAGACAGCTGATATTGAAATCTGTTTATTTATTACAAAAAAAAGTGAAATAAAGGAAAATTATTAATATAAATTTTGGTATTTTTGGAAAATCAATATAAATTTAAAGAAAAAATTTATTTTTTTAACTACGTCAAAAGATAATAGAGTGAAATTAATAGCAATAATTGATTGTAATGCAGAAAAAGTGTGCGAAAAAGTTAAGAATATTAGAAAAATGGATAGCAACAGTGCAACATCTGTCAAAAAATAGCAAAAATCGGCAATTTTTGAGCAGTGTTGCCTACTAAAATTTGGTAAATTCAACCAAATGCACGAAATTCTTGTGCATTACAAACTTGCATTAACATGGGTCAAATGCGCAAATAAATGTAAATTAAGCCCGCTAATGCATATTAGCGCTGTCGTCTGTCAGGGCTATTAGAGCTTATTGCATAGTTCATTTGTATGTTGGTATGATCCGCTTTTAATATTTTCAAAGAAAAACTAATGACGAGAATTCCATAATTTATCAGAATGTTTTGAATACCCGCCAATAATATTTTCAAGACCAAATTAATAACGGCAGTTTCCTAATCTTTGGGAAAATATTAAAAACCCGTAATTTTTTTATTCCATATTTTTTTCTGAAATTAATTAATTACAATTCTTGTTTTAAATTAAATAATATTCGGTTAAACGAAATAATTATAAGAGCATCTTAATAAAAGAATAAATAAATATAAAACAGTAAAAGTAACTCCATTTTTATTAAAATTCATATAATTTATTACTAAGTATTATTAAAAACTTAATTTAAATATTTATGAACATTGCAACCATGAAAAGAGTTTCAATTTGTAATCTTTTTTCTACTATTTGATATTGTGATCGCATGTACTGTACTATTAAAAAATCACAGTTTCACAAATTCATTGTGAACTGCTATCGCAATTCACAGGTTCGAACTGCGATCGAAAATCACAGGATCTAACTGTTATCGCAATCGCAGTTCATAGAAGCGATCTGCTATTTATGAAATGTGATCGCAGTTGCGATTTGCGATATTTCAATCACAGTGAAAAAATCACCGGTAGTGAAATATCGCTCATCACTAGTACATATAAGGGGAAGATTTACCCTGGAAACCCAAATGCAAATAATTTAAGGCAAAAAGTAAAAACTGTTTTTGATCGGACTCTAACTTATCCGAAAGGACTTGATAACTAGGGTTCCAAACCACATAAGCATCCTCATAAAAGGTGTAAAAATAATTTTTTTGCATGAAGATTAAAATTGAGTTTGGGGTCCATAGTTACTCCCAGATCAACAAAACTGCATACTTGCTCCAAGTTTAAGTTTTGTATTACGCATGGAAGCAGGGTTTACAGATCTACATACGTGAAAAGATATATCTCTTCCCTAATACATTTCGGTCCTATATCACATACACCAAGGAATTTTTGAATTATATCCTCGTTTTTAAGCAATTTACTTTATCTATACGTTGTTTCTTGAGTTGAACCAAAAATAAGCTAGTCATGTATATATGTAGTAATTCTAGTGAAAATAATTTTGCTCGTGTGATGCCTGACTACTAGCTCTTTTGCTACAAAGAAAATACAACAATTATCATGTAAATGATTTATTAGGAAGTGCATCTACATTCTACATGGGCTCCATTTAAGCAACCTTGTCATATCTAAATTGACTGATTGATTGGCCGAAGTATCACCTGTTATTACCTTATGAATGCTCCATAGATATGGCAAAAATATTTTTGTAAAGTCCAACTACTATTTTTGTTTCATTTGCACTAATTCGGTTTAAACTGTAATTGGCGGTTCTGGCGGAAACTCTTAGAAGGTGATAAATATATTGAAAAATTTCAGATGTGTTACAGAGCCCGAATATAATTAATTCCAGAAAACATTATAGGGGGATTCTCTTGCTCAAGCAAGATTGCAGATTGCAAAAATCCTATACCGAAATATACAAGGGCACGAGAGCACCCATTGCAGAATCTAGTGATATATTGTATGAACGGTTGATTCGGTCAATTATAAATTCTATTTAAAATTTACCTACCTCAACAATTTAACCTCAAAATATATATTTAAGTAAAATTATAGCTGAAACAGGGTTGCAATTATATTTTTGCGTGGCATTGCACGCAACTAAACATAGGTTTTGGTCTGACATATATTACAGCCCTTGCAAATATTTTTCTGCGTGTGTTTGTTGTTGTGCCGTTGTATTAGGTGGAAAAATCTGCAATTCTTGCACCGTGCAAGGGTTTCGCAAGAGCAATAGAATACCCCTTATCTCTTTTCTTCTCGACTGCAATATTCTCAGGCTTGCATCACACCGCGTTGTAACCGAAAATAACTGTCAAAAGGCCTTCGGCCTTTTTGCTCATGGCTTCATAAACTAATGTATTTTTCTGTTAAACACACCAAACAAGTAACAGAGTTAATCTGTCGTAAGCTTTTCTGATATATTACTTATACATATATACATATATACTAGTACATGTCGCAATTTTAAAGCATTTGAAGAGTGTCCTTCAATAGTGTGGTCGTCCTCTGTTAATTAACATTTATGTTTTCTCCAGCCTAAATCCTGCTGTTTAACATAAATGGATTTCTGCTCAAAAAATATAACGGTACTAAACCAATTCCAAATTTAAACGTACTATTAAATTATTCAAAAAAGATATGCCGCTCAAGAGAGTACATTGGCAACGCCAGCAATGCATTTTATCACCATTCCTTGTAACCAAATAACTTGTCACAATTTCGTATGCAACGGTTCCTCGGAAGCTGTTAATATTTTGAATATTTATCGCTGCACTGCTTCAATGGCTCACCACAGCGGTGATAAATCAAAGCATTCAATTCGATTTCAGGGCAAAGTGGTGAAAAAGCATTTGTTTCCTTGCAATCCCGGGGCCAAGCGCATTGTGGCTGCCACCTCCCCGGGAGAGTGGCAGATGCAAAGCGAATAGGCTGAGATCATTAGTGAGATTGATGAGCTCATGCTGCCATGTTGCCAAATTACTTCCAAACACACAAGAGTACTTAGTGATGAGAGGAAACCGCTTGAAGGGATATGTTTCAATTACATGGGGACTTTGAGCTCACAACTAAAGATGTATGCAAAAGGAAAAAGAAATAGAAAATTGACAACATTTTTTGTCGCAGACTTTGTAACCGAGTTTACTATCGGCTGCATAGCGCTTTGTCTGCTTGTAGGCGGACCCACAGAATCTATCAACAACTTTTAATTGATTTTATTTATCTTTGCAGATTAGATGTTCATTGTGCAACTTTTTGATTGATATTCTTACCACAACAAGAGATTGGGGATGAAAAACCTAAATAAAAAGGATTTAATATCTAAATATGCAGGTAAGTGAGATGAAAGAGAGTGATGAATAGCAAGCTGGGGCTTACAGATGTGAACACGGCTTTCAATATAATTAACGAACCAAATAAGATCTGGAAAAAATAAGAAAAAAGTTTAGCTTCAGCTTCAACAAACAGGGTAATGATAAAAAAAAAGATGTTTATCTTGATTTTGATTGGTCAGTTTTATGTGCAGGTATACGATATAGTGGTGCGATAGGACTTGCATTTGTTTACATTTACATTTGTTCATATTATACTCGTATATGTATGTGCCTTACTTTTTATAGAATTCATCCTCATCGGTAACCAATTTTACCAACTGTTGCGTTGTTAGGGGGTCACTCCCCCTCTTTAATAACTTTTTAAGGTATGCCATAATTTGAGAAATGTTATACATCAGTAATTGAATAGATGGTGCAAAAAATCCCAAATTAAATACCAATAAAATAGCAAGTTGAGAGGCACGCGAAATTGAATTCACAATTGCCTCTCCCCATGAGAAGTTAAACAGAAAACAGAGTGAGCAGAAAAAGTAAAACAAACGTGAAACTAAATTATTTCCAGAAACAATGCAATACTGAAAATTGCTCCACAATGGCAGTGCACAAATTGTTACATGGAACCCAGAATGTTGCATAGATATACTTTCATATGTGTATGAAGGTACACATACAAAAGAATAGAGGTTAGTAGTGAAATTCTAGAGGAAAATAAAGGTATTTAATACAAAGTGCAAAGGCAACAAATATGGGAGTAAGTGTAAACTTATTTGCTATATAAGTATATGGGTATATTCAATATAACATACAAACAAAGAAAAGTTCAACCCATTTAGCTCTTATATTCTATTGCCCTTATTACCATGTCAAATTTATTTATATGCTTCATTTTATTATTTTCATTGGAATAATTGACTTGAGCTTTACTTTCGGTCAATACCTAGTATACCTTCTTCTGCTTCTTCTTCTTCTTTAATGGCGTAGACACCGCTTAAGCGATTGTAGCCGAGTTAACATCAGTGCGCCAGTCGTTTCTTCTTTTCGCTACGTGGCGCCAGTTGGAGATTCTAAGCGAAGCCAGGTCCTTCTACTGTAGTGTAGGTCTTTCTCTTCCTCTGCATACCCCGGTGCGTACTGCGTCGAATACTTTCAGAGCTTTTCATCCTTTCGAACAACAGGACCTAGCCAGCGTAGCCGCTGTCTTTTAATTCACTGAACTATGTACATATGTCAATGTCGTCGTATATCTCATACAGGTCATCGTTCCATCGAATGCGATATTCGTCGTGGCCAACGCGCAAAGGACCATAAATATTTCGCAAAACCTTTCTCTCAAAAACTCGCAACGTCGACTCATCGGTTGTTGTGATCGTTCAAGCCTCTGCACCATATAGCAGGACGGGAATTATGAGCGACTTATAAAATTTGGTTTTTGTTTGTCGAGAGAGGACTTTGTTTCTCAATTGCCTACTCAGTCCAAAGTAGCACCTGTTGGCAAAAGTTATTCTGTGTTGGATTTCCAGGCTGACATTGTTGGTGGTGTTTACGCAGGCTCCAAGATAGACGAAATTATCTACACCTTCAAAGTTGTGACTATCAACAGTGACGTGAGTGCCAAGTCGCGAGCGCGACGACTGTTTGTTTGATGGCAGATGATATTTCGTCTTGCCCTCGTCCACTGCCAGACCCATTTCTTTTGCTTGCTTGTCCAGCCTGGAGAAAGCAAAACTAACGGCTCGGGTGTTGAGGCCGATGATATCAGTATCATCGGCGTACGCCAGGAGTTGTACACTCTTATAGAAGATGGTACCTTCTCTATTTAGTTCTGCAGCTCGAACTATTTTCTCCAGAAGCAGGGTGAAAAAGTCGCACGATAGGGAATCGCATTGTCTGAAACCTCGTTTGGTATCGAACGGCTCGGAGAGATTGATCCCGATTCTGACGGAGCTTTTGGTGTTGCTCAACGTTAGTTTACACAACCGTATTAGTTTTTCGGGGATTCTAAATTTAGACATAGCGGCATAAATGCAACTCCTTTTCGTACTGCTGAAACCAGCTTTGAAATCAACGAAGAGGTGGTGTGAGTCGATTCTCTTTTCGCGGTCTTTTCCAATATTTGGCGCATGGTGAATATCTGGTCGTTTGTTGATTTTCCAGGTCTAAAGCCACACTGATAAGGTCCAATCAGTTTGTTGACCGTGGACCGCGATCTTTGAGAGACTTATTTGACGGCAGTTGACGCAGATTGTGGTGTCTTTCATTTTTGTAGGTTGGGCAAAGCACACTTAAATTCCAATCGTTGGGCATACTTTCGTCCGTCCATATACTACAAAGAAGCTTATGCATGCTCCTTATCAGTTTTTCGCCGCCGTATTTGCTTAGTTCGGCCTGCAATTCATCGGCCCCCTTCGCTTTGTTGTTCTTCAGACGGGTAACTACTATTGGAATATCTTCATGGTCGGGCAATGGAACGTCTGCATCATCGTCATCGATTGGGAAATCGCGTTCGCCTTCTCCTGGAGTTGTACTTTCATTGCCATTCAGCAGGCCTCCATAATTTTAGTATTTTCTGGGCATCGGTCACTAAATCACTTTTGGGGGTTCTACAAGAGTATGCTCTGGTCTTGAAACCTTTTGTTAGCCGCCACATTTTTTCTTAGCTTGTCAAGCTTTTCATATTGCCGCATTTCGGCCTCCTTCTTTTTCGGTCTATAAATGCGTCTCGCTTCCCTCTTCAACTCTCGGTATTTATCCCATCCCGCACGTGTTGTGGTCGATCATAACGTTGCGAGGTAGCAGTCTGTTTTCTCCCCGCTGCGACACGGCACTCCTTGTCGTACCAGCTGTTCTTTTGCATTTTTCAAAAGCCAATGATTTCGGTTGCAGCTGTACGTAAGGAGCTTGAAATGCCGTCAATGCCATATCGAGTTGTTAACGAGTGCTCTCAGAGAGCAGGAGTGCAAGTCGAGTAGAAAATCATTCGGCCGTCTGTTGTAATTGCAGATTCTCGACCTCGAACCTTCCTTGTAATTGCTAACGTGCGTTCTTTGCTGCACAGAGGCGGATACGAATTTTGGCTACAATAAGGTGTTAGGACCTCGAAGCGCATGCACATCTAAGATAAGGTAAGATAAATAATTGAGGAATTCACCGCGACCTTAGGTTTATTGTGTGCACACATCTAACACACTAGAGACGTGTCTTCCTTCTATCACAACATGATCGATCTGGTTGGTGGTTTTTGATCCAGAGGCAGCCAGTTGGCTTGATGGATTTTCTTATGCTGAAATCTAGTACTCCAGATAACCATATTTCGGGCCCCGGTGAAGTCGATCACCTCCAACCCATTTGGGGATGTTTCATCGTGAAGGCTGAATGGCGGTGATGTCAGCCTTCAGTCTAACGAGGACAGCTGAGCATCGGTACCTCCCCAATTATGGGACCGGACATTCCAGGTGCATGCCCTCAAATCTTATTCCTTAATTCGTTTGCCGATGACCATGGCAAAAGTGGGGTCTCTCATGCGAGACTTAATGTTATTTTTCATTGGAACGTTTTTTTACGTGGCGGATCCCAAACCAAGCGCACAACCCTGCGGAAGGGATGTTTAGCTCGCCTTCAACGGAGTTTCTTAGGCTACCCAGAAGATACTTGGTCAAAGACCGGAAGTCGTGAGCTGCTTGAGTCATATGTAAAAGAATCGTTTCTGGCCACTTCCAAGTGAATGATGATCAGAGAACTTTCCTCACTTGCGTGAACTTTTACACTTGACTCCATCCTACCTAGTTTATACTAAAATACGCATGTAATGCTATCTTCCATCTACACAATTGTGTAGCTTTATACAATGGACCAGACGAGCAAAATTATAGTAATATCTTTTAGGGCAGGTAATTTCAATTTTTATTAGAAGAAATTACAAGAATTAGAAAAAATATTTTTTTTTTAAATACGCTGTTGAGGATTAAAAGTTTTCAAGTTTTATTTTTAAGGGAGCCAAATAAATATACTTCTGTTAATAATGATTTAATAGCTTAGTAATGTATTATAATTATGGAACTGCTTAAAGTTATGTACAGTGATGCTCCAGTATAGCAAACGCCGATATAACGAATGTTCAATATAACGAAAGCTGTTTTTCAATACATTGATGACTCTATATAACGAAAGCTGGAAATTGGATGAACTCGATTTTACGAATGTATGGCGTTTGTATTTGGTTTTGGTTGTATTACAACAAAAAACAATGCAGGCAGTTAAATACCCGTTAGTTCTTGTTATTATTGAGCTATTTTTTTTAAAGAATTCTATTTATTTTTTTATGAACGCTTCATTGCGCGAAATATCAGTTGTGAGTTCAAAGTGGTAAAGTGAGGATATCGCATAAATTATTTAAAAATGCCTTCAATTCGGAAACGGCTTTGCTTGGGTGACAAATTAAAAATAATTGACGAAAATAAAAAGGGGAAAACCCTGAAAGAAATCTCTTTGAAATATGGTATTCCAAAATCGAGTGTTTGCACAATTTTAAAAAATTGCTGGAAAGTGATAAGAAGTGTTAAAGGTACACATGCTGGCACATTGAGACGACAATCGTTAAAGAAAGGCGAATATCAAACTTCAACACAGATGATTTGGAAGCATGGAACAGTGTAGACAATGTACTTGTAGAAGAGAACCCGAGTGCTGAAAATGAACTAGCTATAGAAATTTCGGAAGAGGAGGAAGGTGATACCGCTGCAGTTGTAGCTGTGCCGCCAATAAAGCATCCTGATGCCATCTACTGCTTTGAGAAGTGTATCAAATGGTCTGAGGAAAACAACGTGGAACAGGAAAAAATATTTTTATTGAAAAGCCTACATCAAAAGGCACAAGATCTCAAAATTTCTCGCCCACAAAAGCAAATGAGCATAGCAAATTTCTTTTTAGTTGAATAATGGTCATATTTTTGTTATAAAATTCAACTTTTATTGATTTTATTGTATGCATTTTCCATTGTATATGTATTTATTTCAACCAATGCTTATGAATTCATGAATAAATAGTTCTTTTTAAACATATATGTACCAATATTAATTTAGTTTTCGTTTCCGATATAACGAATATTTCAGTTTAACGAACGGTCCCAACATTATATCATTCGTTATATTGGAGTACCACTGTACTTTCTTCTTTCTCTTTATTAGGGCGGACACCGTTTACGCGGCTATAACAGAGTTTACAACAACACGCTAGTCATACTTGAAAAATGAAAATTCCAAACGTAGCTAGGTCTTTTACACCTGGTCTTTCCAATGAAGTGCAGGTCTTACTCTTCCTCTACTTCCCCCGGCGGGTACTGCATCGAATACTCCCAGAGCCGAAGTTTTTTCATCCATTCGGACGACATGGCATAGTCACCATAACCGCTATCTTTTAATTCGCTGAACAATGTCAATGTCGTCATATAACTCATACAGCTAATCGTTCCATCGCATACGATATTGGTTGTGGCCAACACGCTAAGCACCATAAATATTTCGGCAAACCTTTCTCTCGAAAACTCACAACGCCGACTCATCAGTTGTTATCATCGTTCACGCCTCTGCACCATATAGCAGGACGGGAATTATGAGTGACTTATAGAGTTTGGTTTTTGTTCGTCGAGAGAGGACTTTACTTCTCAATTGCCTACTCAGTACGAAGTAGCACATTTTGGCAAGAGTTGTTCAGCGTTGGATTTAGAGGCTGACATTGTTGTTGCTGTTAGTACTGGTTCCAAGATAAACTAAATTATCGACGGCTTCAAAGTTACGACTTTCAACAACAAGAAAAACTAAATTATCTACGGCTTCAAAGTTACGACTTTCAACAGTGACGTGGGCCAAGTCGCGAATGAGATGACTCATTTGCTTCACTTTACTTATCCTGTCAGGAAAAAGCAGAACTACCGGCTCGGAATGTGAGACCAATGATATCATCGGCGTGCGCCAGCAGCCTTCTTGATCCCGCTCGAATTATTTTCTCCAGGAGTAGATTGAAGCAGTCGCACGATAGGGAGTCGCCTTGTCTGAAACAGGAAGGACCAAAAAAGGACCTCTCCTTCTCGATCCTGGTGGAGCTTTTGATATTGCTCAACGTCGGCTTACACAGCCGTATTAGTTATGCGGGGATAGCAAATTCAGACATCGCGGCATAAAGCTAGCTCTTTTTCGTGCTGACAAAAACAGTTTTGATATCGACGAAGAGGAGATATGTGTCGATTTTCTACTCACGGGTCTTTTCCTAGGTTTGGCGTATGGTGAATATCTGGTCAGTTGTTGATTTTCCAGGCCTAAAGCCATAATGATAAGGTCCAATCAGTTTGTTGACGGTGGGCTTTAATCTTACACACAATACACTCGATAGAACATTATATGCGTTGTTGAGGAGGCTTACTCCTCGGTAGTTGGCGCAGATTGTGGGGACTTCGATTTCAAGAATTGGGCAGAGCACACTTAAATTCCAGTCGTCGTGCATGCTTTTGCCCCTTAAATTAATAAAAAATTAATTTCAGTTATAATATGTTTGTTTGCCATTTTAAGATTTAAGTTGTAGCATAAAGAAATGTTTTGTCATCACCTGGGCTAAGTTCTGTAAAAAAAAGTCTTGGTAGCACTGAGGAGGTATTTACATACGTTCGTGCTCGAATTCAATATACTAACCATGTTATAGAGGAATGGGGTATCGATGGCAAATGTACAGTTTCCCTGTTTTAGGCGAATATTTTATTGGTTAGAAATTTTTCACTGTAAATAAAGAAATAAAATGTATATTTCACAGTTAATCTTTTAGGTAAATATGAGCAGATTAATTTCTAAAAAATAATTAAAAACCTTTTTTTAGAAACAAGAAAAGAGACGCGAACTGCGTCTGAAGAGATTTTGGCGTTCACCAAAAACAACATCATCCGAAGATTCAACCGGCTATGAGAGCCCCACACGTACAAAGCCCGCAAGTGACGCACAACGTTTCAACCATTTGCACTACACGAGCTTAGCGCAGAGTGCTCCGGGTGGACCCGAAAATGGCACGGCCTACAACAAGCCGACATGTTCGCTGCCACTGCTGCAAGTGTGGCCCAGTCAGGTGTGTATTGAAAGCTTCCAGGTGTCTGCGGTTGTAGTTTCACGTGAGTTTCTTAACAGAAAAAAATCAATAAATGAGTTCTGGACAAACTCTATCTTAGTTTAGTGTTAGGTTCATAACACAACATCACTTTGTCTCCAGTCACAATTTAGGCTACATAGTGTACTTTTGTTGTGCCATTGTTATGTAATTGTTGTGTTGATTATTTTGGCTTACATTTATTATACAAATACCTACTTTCTGTTGTTTTCTTGGTTTGACGTTGGTTTTGTGGTATGTTGTGGTTAAAAATATAAACGAATATGTACTCGTGTAGCCACATTTACGACAGGAGGGCTTCGTGCAGTTGCGACGAAACAGCGGCCCTGAGGGCCAACGGGTAGGCGTGAGCATTTAAACTAATTTATTTTCTCAATCTAACAAATTTCCATACTTCAAATCTATTTCGAACTAATATTTGTAAATTGCATGTTTTTTTAAATAATTTTGATACCTTTTTCCCCTTACCAATGCAAAATGGGAACTTAGCCCTTACTTTGCTCATTTACAAATTTTTGGAAATATATAAAATAGTTTTGTACATTTTATTACTAATAACTTAACAGATTTTGTAATTTGATAATTAATATTTAAAAAAATATATATATTGTAGATTGAAAAAGTAATTCCCTACTAGAAAATATAGATCTAAATTAATCTCATTTTTCGCTAGACCCCACACAAAACTACCTTAAGTGTGATGTACATACCTCATTAGAGTCGATACATATAGTCGATGTAAAAAAGTGAAACGAAATATTCTACCAAAATATTCCGGATAATAACTGTTTTGTTATAAAAGCTCGACCACCCTGAACATGATACTATCGCTTATGATCTTTCAGCATTTAGATTTTAAGACTTACAGAAATGGCTATGAAATTTTGGTGAGATTTCGACCATTTGGCAACGTTTTCAGAGTGGCAAAGGTGGGGTGATTCCAAACAGAGCCGAGTATGTGTGAAGATTTCATACAGCTTCGTCGTTTCACTTTTTTAATAGACTGTACAGGCGTACGTTTTTAATAAGAAATACATTTTTGCACATTAATTATATAGTACTTCTATAATTTTCAACTAATTTGGTAAGCTTTATTGAATTTAAACTCTCCTAACAAACAACAAAGCACTTAGATCTGTATATAAAAGAAAATTCTTTACTACACAAACAACAATAATATTGTCTCACTTTTCACTCATTTTTCAAAGTTTTTATACTTTTAAAGCTAAAATATTTTTTGACTCATCACCACTTTGGGCCACATATTTTTCACTTCCGGCCATTTTTTTACTGCACACACCCACCCACCTTAGCTTCCTTCAAAACTTATTTAGTTGTAAAGTAACTCTGTAATGAAGCATTAACTAATCACTTGAATCGCTCTGACTCTTTCCATTAGGATTCGCCACGTGGCGAGGCGGATGGACAATCCTTCATCTTCCCTGTCATTGCCGAGACAAGTACGAGTAGCAGTAGCGGCGCCGGCAGCAGCAGTACGACTGGCGATAGTGCTGCTGCTGGCAGTTCGACCACCACTACCACCACCACCAGCGGCACCTCCGGCTTCAGCAACAACAATCACAGCAATAGCAATAACTTAAGTAATGGCAATCATTTAACGCTCAGCAACTCCTGCTTAGGCGAACGGCGTCGCAGCTCGCTTTACTGTGATACTTTGCATGCGGGCGACTCAGGCATTGATTCGGTGCAGGCGTCGCCTTCACCAAACGCACTGCCACCACCACCCGGTGCATCACTGCTCAGTGGTGGCCTGGGTATGGGCAGCAACTCCTGCAATGTCTCACCCGCCACAACACCCACACAGGGTTCACCGAATCTCTCGCTTGGTGGTGCACGCGCCGGTGCGCGCGCCAGCATCAGTGTCGGCGCAGCAAATTATCGACGCAAATCCAGTGCGCTACTACATCCCGATCATGCGCGCTTGTTTGCGTTGCGCATGAAACATGCTGCCGCCTTGGAACGCGCACAAACATCACCGGATCAAACATCCATCGAAGATGCAACCGAATTCCATGATAATGGTTTGGCAACGAATTTGCGCTTGTGCTCTGCGTCTTCGTCGACGACGTCGTCGCTGACTTCCGTCGCAGCGGTTAGCTTAGGCGGTGGCATGGGAGTGATCGGTGCAGCCGGCTCCTCCTCGTCCTCCGCTGCGGCTGTGGCAGCATGTCTAGCTGCCGGCGCTGGTGCGGGTTCACAGCAGCGCGTCTCCGACCCATGGCTGCAGCCGCAATCGGATCGTGAACGTGATTCGCGCTACGAACGACGTCGTTCCTCAACGATGACGGCACGCTACTCACTGTTTGATGCATTGGATTTGGAATATGTGCTGTTGCGTGCTGCAGCACGCGGTTCGGTCGGCCCATACTCACTAAGCGAATCTATACACAAACTGACATTTACACAATCGTTGGCGTTTCCGGCACTGGCACGCGGCCTCGCCACAAAGCGTCGGCGTTCGCATACGCGTACCAGTTCGCGACCGCTAAACCCCAATGAGTCGGGTCTTAATACGTGTGCGAAAGTCGTTACCGCCGTCATATTGGTGGGTATTTCGTTTATGGTGTTTCTGATTGTGTATAAATTTGTGCGGACGTGAGGTTTACTCCTGGCCCCGACAGATTTTCCCGTTACATATCAGCAATCGAACGCGAATGCAAATGTATACACGTTCGCAACGGGAAATGTTAGTGCCAGCAAAACACTGTCGGGGTTCAGGAGAGTATTGGGTCTGAAAGATCGAGATTAAATGCACAACTGTAACGGAGAGGTAAAAGTCGAATGTACTATTTTATACATACTTATTAATAAATTTTGTGATAAAAAGTATGTAATAAAGTCTAAAGCCTGCGCAGAATGGCTGCAATACTTTGTAATGCTGGAATCACGCCATTTTGTGTAACAAATGGAGCTGACTGTAAAAAGTGTTTCAATTAAAAAGTTTTGTAATTCAAAAACTTACACAAAATGCCTTTTTAAAATAGTATTTGCTACCTTTTAATACTCATACATTTTCAATACCTACTATATATGCTTATGTTTGTATTTAAAAACTCATGAATTTGTCTAAATAACTATTTAAAAGTCAAATATTAGATTAGATTTCTTAATTGCGCTGCTTAATTATATATTTGAATTATTAATTTGTTAAGTTCTTTATAATTATCTATATGGTTCACAAATATTAATTATCTATTTTTCTTTTCACAAGTTTTAGATCGTGGGTTCTGTATATTCGAAAATAATTTTGAATGCGTTTCAATTGTGGAATCAAACCTTTTAGCCAGTACGAAATTAGTAATACAAAAAAGTTAAGGAAGGTGCTGAAAAATGAATTAAATATTCTAAAAGATACTTGTAAGATTGTGATACCTGAACGCGAACAATTTCAAATTCCGTTTAGTATATCCGTTTAGTATATTAATTAAAATATTACTGTTACGAAAAATTCATACCATATACATAGGTGTTTCGTTAAACCCTGAAAGCTTGTTTTTGTACCAGGCTGATAATCGCGACATTTGCCACAAAAAAATCTCTCTTTCTGTTGCCAGAAACTCAAAAAATTGGATCCAAAGATCGATCAAAGATCGGCAAACTCTATTTGCTTATCACAAGATTGTTGAGGCGGCAATAGCGCTTCCTAATAGTTTGTTGAATTCGCCAAAGGTGTGGCTACCAAGAAGTTTCAACCTCAATACAATTAAAGCTGGACAGTGAAGAAGAATGCGGCTCCAATTTGGATCCACGCGCTAGGCATCAAAGTATATGCCAGACAAATAAGTACAGTGCACAGGTTGTCGGCACTAAGAGTTATCATTGCTTTCCGAACAATATCAAGTGATGCTATTGAAGTAAGAAATATGATGCCCACTGACATCCAGGGTGACGAATGCAAAAGCAGTGGCAAACCTCACTCAAATGACGGTGGACCTACGGACTGATACCGGACATTCATTGGTGGATCGACAGATGACATGACATCGAGCACGACATCACTCCGAATTGTAAGTCGTGTTCACAGTGCTCTGAGCATGTATTTTTTTATTGCCCGCTCTTTTTAAGAAAAAAACTTAAAACTACACTCGGTGTCAGTCCACTGAGAACTGGAGAGCAGTCAGCGAAGCGGTCCCCTCAATCATGAAGAAACTGAGACATACAGAGCAGAGTAGGCGTCCGTCAGTCTATGCCATAGAGGAGACTTAAGTGTCTTATCATACTTAATCAGAGGGTTCTGTGGGAGAGTTTGGAGTTAGGAGTAGGTTAGGTTGGTGGAGAAGAACTTTTAGTTTTCGTAATTCGAGGAACTGGCTTATGTACACTCCATTCTGGGTCAGAAATATCGCACAGCCAGATATGTGCTGCCGCTATAATTTGTTTAAATTTATATTTTATTTAATCTTAATTTTTGTTAGCGAGTGTTTTCTCATTTAAATATTATTTGCTCTTTCCAACTTATATTTCTACTCTAAAAGTGCCTATTTATCTAACAATCTTTACTCAAGCTTCGAATTTATTCAGAGGTAATTATATAGATACAATACTTGTATTTATACTATAAATTTTCTACCAAACCAAATTTATAAAATAAATGGATGAACTAAATAAATATCAATAGGGTGTGAGTTCTCAAGTAAAAATTTTAAGAATGAAACTTCTAGACCAACTCTCTGTAATTAATGAAAAGTTTTGATAAAGCCATAGTTTTTTATAAATCAGTAATAACGTGGGATTTATACCAAATTATAAGCTTTGTCGTAATTATATATACCATGTTCAAACTGGGTTGTTTGGAGATTTTTTCTCAATTATCTGAAACAATTAAGATATTAACTTTCTCATTTTTTTGGTCTTCAATTAGTGTTGGACAATTCTGTGGACTTAAATTTGGATGGATTTTAAATTTTCAGAAAACTAAGTAACAACTTATTTTTATTTCTAAATATATATATATTTCTTATTGAAATCTTTATAAATACAATTAAATTTTTTCTGATATTTTTGTGGTAATTCGTGGTCCAATTAAAAACACTATGCCTGAAATAATTTACATTTTTAAAACTTTTGCTACTTTTCTAAGAATATATTGTTAACTAAACACTAATTGGGTAATTAGTTAATTGCTTAATGCATGCTTAATTGAGAACAATTATGAGATACATTTTTGAAATTATCTTAATTACCTAATTAAACTGCTTCTGGTTGGACATGGTACTAGTTTTACCCTCAGTTTTTCTAAATACTACCCACTTATGAATAATACAATAGTTTCTTAAATACTTAAGTCAATAATTGGGAAATGTTTTCAATTCAATTAAATTTATAGTTGAAGAAAAAATAATTATAGAAGATGTATAATTAAAAAGCCAAACCAATAAAACTTTCTAGTGTGACCATTATAATAACACAATCATAATAACTCAAGCAGAAAATGCTGAAATCGCTGTAAAACAACAAAAGCATAACAAGTAATATTAAATCGAACAAAAGCTGTGGAGAAGACAAGAAACTGTTTAAGTGATAGGAGATACGTAAATATACATATAAAGGGTGATTTTTTAAGAGCTTGATAACTTTAAAAAAAAAAAAACGCATAAAATTTGCAAAATCTCATCGGTTCTTTATTTGAAACGTTAGATTGGTTCATGACATTTACTTTTTGAAGATAATTTCATTTAAATGTTGACCGCGGCTGCGTCTTAGGTGGTCCATTCGGAAAGTCCAATTTTGGGCAACTTTTTCGAGCATTTCGGCCGGAATAGCCCGAATTTCTTCGGAAATGTTGTCTTCCAAAGCTGGAATAGTTGCTGGCTTATTTCTGTAGACTTTAGACTTGACGTAGCCCCACAAAAAATAGTCTAAAGGCGTTAAATCGCATGATCTTGGTGGCCAACTTACGGGTCCATTTCTTGAGATGAATTGTTGTCCGAAGTTTTCCCTCAAAATGGCCATAGAATCGCGAGCTGTGTGGCATGTAGCGCCATCTTGTTGAAACCACATGTCAACCAAGTTCAGTTCTTCCATTTTTGGCAACAAAAAGTTTGTTAGCATCGAACGATAGCGATCGCCATTCACCGTAACGTTGCGTCCAACAGCATCTTTGAAAAAATACGGTCCAATGATTCCACCAGCGTACAAACCACACCAAACAGTGCATTTTTCGGGATGCATGGGCAGTTCTTGAACGGCTTCTGGTTGCTCTTCACCCCAAATGCGGCAATTTTGCTTATTTACGTAGCCATTCAACCAGAAATGAGCCTCATCGCTGAACAAAACACGCGCGCGAAACATATTTCGAACCGAACACTGATTTTGGTAATAAAATTCAATGATTTGCAAGCGTTGCTCGTTAGTAAGTCTATTCATGATGAAATGTCAAAGCATACTGAGCATCTTTCTCTTTGACACCATGTCTGAAATCCCACGTGATCTGTCAAATACTAATGCATGAAAATCCTAACCTCAAAAAAATCACCCGTTATAATATTCAAATAGTCAACTAGGAATGTATGTGGTTAAGTGCAGGGTCGCATTTTATAGTCCTTAACAGTATGTGTGAAAAGTAGCTAATTGTCAATCGAATAATATGATGATAGAATGCATAATTCAATTAGATAGTTCTAAAAACGCTGGCTGAAATTCTAAAGTATTCTTCTAATTAAATGCCTTTACTTGATCACAAAACAGAAGCAAAAACAAAAAAACATTTCGGCTTTGCTACAAACACAAACCTTCATATTAAAAACGGTACTACACAAATTTATAGCCACAATTAAAACATTTAATTAAGTAAAATAGAGGACATACAATTTTGTTATGAGAAATTATATGTATGTACATATATATTGTGGATTTTGTTGCATCGAAAAACATATTTATAACAAGCTGCTAATTGCAAATAATTATAGGGATATACTGCGTACAGCATAGCGAACAAATATCATTCTAATTTGAATCTAGTTCTAATTTTAATTTTAATATAAGATTCCTTTCTTAAATTACGAGAATTATTACCTTTTACTGCTTTTGTTAGTAGTCAAATATCTTCAGCAGTAATGCGTCGAATGTTATCTGCAAAGGCGTCAATCCTACAAAAATACGTCCAGCGGTGTTAAATTGTATGACACGCCACAGACTCATGAGGCAAGATAATGAGTAAGACTCCTTCAATCAGTTGCCTGTTTCTTATGGATGTATGACATTTAGCGCCAAGATCGTTCACATCAGCATCCTTCAATTTCAGGTACGAAAGAGTCAATGATGATGGCTCTTTAGTGTTCCACATTAGCTATATCATATTTGATGGCTTAATTTTTGAAGAAATATGGATCTATGGTTTCCTCTACCCATAAAGTACGCCATGTGGCACTCCTATTTCAACGATTTTGTTTATCAATGTTCATTAAAATTTTTCTGCCAAAAACGGGAGGTACAGCCATCTCGTTTTGAACCCATTCAGCGATCGTTCTGATTTATTTCTGAATCTAAATAAATAGATATTTCTTCGTAAAATCAACCATAATTGTCTCTAAGTGATCAGTATACAGTAAATTACATTTTTAATTTTCGAATATTAATAAATAAAATAGTTAAGTAACATTAAGAAATTAGGCAAGACAATCAATATCCTCCTGATACCAGATGACGTCTTGATTAAGTTTTGAGCCACCTATCGAGTTGATTATTGAAGCCTAATTTCTAAGTATTTAATTGTCTCTACACAATAACAGTCGGTGTATCGATAGTCCGCAGAACATGCAAATATACTATGGGCAAAAAATAGTAAGACAGTTCACAATTTTAAAATTCTTAATTTATTCTTCAAAATCATTCATTCAAAAGCCAATCACGTCTAATGTCTTCAATTGAGTTTGCTGAATAGCCGAAAGTCACACGTAGCTAAATCAGGTTATAACGTTGGTTGCGTTGAATCAAAGCAGGCTGCGACGGTGCAAAAACCAAGAAATTCCGGTCCATATCCATCCTCTTTTTTATGAATAGCATGGCACAAACGACTTATAACACCCAGTAGTAGTATTCCTTGTTAATCAAAGAAAACTTGATTTTTGGCCTGCGCTAACGTGGTGTTTTCGACTTCGGAATACATTGTTGCACAGACGTTATGAACGTTTCGGGTATCAGAAATTTGATTCCGCACACAAAATTTAATGGAACTTCTTCATTGAATAATTTCACTAATGGTAAAAATACAATGCACTTTACGTAGTTCAGGAAAATTTAGTTTTGATGTCACATTTGGCACAGATGTCACCGATAATCATACCAACCTAGAAAAAAATATTTCAACGAATGGGGTTTCGCGCGAAATTAAATTTAAAAGGTCTTACTATTTGTTGCTCACAGTGATATTTGATTCGCACTGTACAGTAGAAAATGTCGATGTTTCTCAAGCTGTAGGACGAAATAATCAATTTTCCTTTTATATTTATTACAATTAATTAACCTGATTTATAGAGCCGATTTCTACCCAGAAAGCTAAACTAGTATGACCGATCTATTTTCTATATACATATGTATTCTAATCCTTCATATTTCTTTCAAATCTTCAATCACTACATCGGAATAACAGCTTCTTTTGAACATTGTTCGCTTCAACTTTAGAAAAAGTTGTGTTATGTTAATTATAATATACATATTATAAAGGTATTTGTATGCTAACCTGAAAACTATATTTTAATTAAACATGTGCTGTTAAGAAAAATAAGATAAATAAGAAATCATGAAAATACTCTTTAATAAATATTCAAAAACCATATAAAATTATAGTTGTAATTTTAAAACTAGCTAACTTAGCCGTAACTTAAGTACATATGGAATTAGCTACAAGATTAAATATAATGAAAATAACTTATGTAGGAATCAAGTACTTAAGTAATAATTACAATCAACATTCAACATTATTAACAAATGACCGAAAAAATATACTTAATAAAATAAACTACTAAATATCTTATGTGCATAAAAGGTATATATGTAGATATTAGGTTAGAATTTTTTGCATACAGACCAAGCCAGAAAAATTAAACTCTATCTCTAGTTCAGAAAACATTATAGTCTTTACACAATTTCCTTAAAGACCCTTGATCTTAGTATAATGTGTATTTATTTTCATAAAATTGTATATGCTACCCAAATCAACATAGAATACCTTAATATTTATCCCAAAAACATGAAACATGTAAGAGAAGGCCCAACAAAAATAATAAAGAAATAAACACTTGATATGAAAATTGAAACCAAAAGAAGTTTTTTAAGTAACTAAGTTTTCTTATTATTGGTTTTTGGTTCTGATTCAGAAATCGTTTACCCGGTATTTTATAAGAATCACTGTGATTAAAGAACTTGGTTTTATTTTGCCATTTGAAAACCATCCGATCGGTCCAAATCTGCAACACTTTTTCTAACATCCAAAACTGTGGTGAATGTTGGTTAGCAAAGAATCGGTCGTAGATGTGCTAATAAGCCATGACTTTTACTTACTTCCAAAAAACTAGTCTTACGAAGTTAAACCACCTACTTCTCATTTTCAAATCTTGATACTACTCGGTTACATAAGTTTGTCCCTATTGGAATCAAATGATGTTTTCAAAGTGACCTAATGTGTCAGCATGCAATAAACAGTTAATCCAGAAAAATACATTTGAAATAATGTATGCGGAGTATAAGTATCAGTCTCACAAAACGTAAGGTTTACAAACGAATTTCCATTGATTCGCCAAAAAATACTGAACAAAAGTGTCAAATAAAACAAACCTTTACAACTAGTTTGATATACAATTTAGCAGCAATTTATGTGGTTCCATTACTAAGTTTTGCTACGTGTCCAAGATATTTACATTAAAATCCACCTAATTAGTTCAAATGAGATATGTGTGATATTATATATAGTAAACTCAATTAAATAGGGTATTTTTAATATATTGACGTGGTTGTAGTCCGAATTCGCGATTAATTTTGACACTGTATTATAACGACGTTGGGTTAATTTGATGCACCAAATTTAGTTGAAATTGATGTTGATAAGGTGAGCAGCTCTATGCCCATTGGCCAAATATAAAACCAACTCTTATAAGGCGTTTCTGTCGAATGATAATAATAATAATATACAAACGCACCAATCGAATTCAGAAAAGAACTTAAGCTTGACATAATAATCGCATTAATTAATACAATATTAATAATCCACATATAATAATCCCAAATATACTTTCATCACGGAGTACTGCCTTTTCTGCTGATGTCATTATAGGTATTTAAAAATATTCGAAATGTGATATGCCGTCAAAGGTAAACGCTTGTTAAGGTCTGCATCTGTAAGCACATGCCTACATTCATGTTAAATATATTTTACACAGAAACTGTAAATTTAGATGAACTTGCTATTGAGGTCAGAAGGGAGACCAGCAACATGACTCCTTGACTGCTATGCATCAGTCAGACAGAGTTAACGTCAATGCCACAAATTGTTGGATAAGCAATTGGAACCGAGGTGCTGCCAGCCCGCTTCGGTAGGCACGACATCCGCACTGCATCACGAGGACAGCACTGTCAGCAGCAATGAGCGGTGCATTTGCAACGTGCAACATCAATGGTGTGCGGCAATAAACAAAAGAATGATGAATCTACCGCAATACCCGCAACAGAATTGTGGGATACAATATCCGCCGCTGACATCCTTGAAACTAAAAATAAAACTCACAAGTGCACGGGTACAGGTGCTGCCGATGCGATGGCCGTAGTCGTATTTCCACACACACCCACATGTATATACATATACATATGTACACAGGAGCCCTTCCGTCGCATATATATGATGACGCGCTGAATGGAAAGAAAATATTTTTAATAGCATATTTTTTATTTCCAAAGGAACCCTTGGCATGTGTGTAGTTCTCAGCGATGATTGTATGGTAGGTATGTACACTCATATAAATATTAATGCATTTATATGTTTCAATCAAATATTCTTGGAAGTTGCATTCATTTTCTCATGTGGAAGCATTAAAATGCACAAACAGCATGTATTTTTAAGGGTTAGGAATTTGTGTTTTTTAGATTTTAAAACTATATTTAACATTTCAACTTGGAAGCTATTCAATCTCAATTGCTATTAAGGGCTCTTAACAAGCTTATTAAAAATTATGCGAGTGAGTATTTTTGTATATAATTGTGGGTAAAGGCGTTGGACGCACAGTGGTATATTTAGCAATATAATTCGGTAATTTTTCTGAAACACAAATCTTTCATTTTAATACTCCAGCAACATATTGTTACAAAGCAATAGCTTTGTTTACCTAACGCTATCACCTAAAAAAACGAATGAGGGTGTGTATAAACAAATGATCAGGATGATCAGACGAATTGAAATCCGGGATCCGAACTATAACTTGAGTAAAATTTGAGATATCTTGGTGAAACTTAGTACACATGTTCCTTGGCAAAAAAACGACGAGATCGTAGATGGGTTTAGTGCTAGATCGCTTTCGTATTAAATTGCGAGTGTATAAGACCGCTTGAACGAATAGAGTCCCCAATCCTATTGTCCAATTTTTTTGTTGAGGGGGTGGTGTACAGGGATACGAATTGGGTTGTATTATTTACGAGTGTGGTATCATCGACTATGGTGTTTTCCAACTTGTTCACAGATGTATTGTGCTGATGGGCATGTGGTACACACAGTGGTTTAAACTACGGTGTGCCATTTCGGTGACGGGTAGAATTGTAAGGGGGACTTAACTCAATTCTTGAAAAGTGAGCGTCATCCCGCCACCTAATGGGTTTTAAGCTAAGTCACTCAAATGTCCACAAGACAAATAATTCAGACAGCTTGCGGCGGCATGAAAATAGGTGAACGTCCCTTCTCCACGTAACCGTTTTGTTAAAAACTGCGAAAAATCAATAATTACACAGAGATATGGAACAAGAGATCTTTATAAGATCCGTTGTCAAAATTGGACAATGGGCGTAGCACCGCCCACGTTTATATGAAGTCCCATATATCCGGACTTACTTCACCAATATAACCCAAGTTTGGTACATTTTGTATTTTCACATTTCAATGTTACAGTGCGGAAATGAGGAAAATCGTATAAGAACGACGCTTACTTCCCATATAACAGAATTTTAGGTTCCATCTATTTCATTCTTTGTTAGTATATAAATCAGTACCAAGAACCAGTCAATATATATTTATAACGGGTGATTTTTTTGAGGTTAGGATTTTCATGCATTAGTATTTGACAGATCACGTGGGATTTCAGACATGGTGTCAAAGAGAAAGATGCTCAGTATGCTTTGACATTTCATCATGAATAGACTTACTAACGAGCAACGCTTGCAAATCATTGAATTTTATTACCAAAATCAGTGTTCGGTTCGAAATATGTTTCGCGCGCGTGTTTTGTTCAGCGATGAGGCTCATTTCTGGTTGAATGGCTACGTAAATAAGCAAAATTGCCGCATTTGGGGTGAAGAGCAACCAGAAGCCGTTCAAGAACTGCCCATGCATCCCGAAAAATGCACTGTTTGGTGTGGTTTGTACGCTGGTGGAATCATTGGACCGTATTTTTTCAAAGATGCTGTTGGACGCAACGTTACGGTGAATGGCGATCGCTATCGTTCGATGCTAACAAACTTTTTGTTGCCAAAAATGGAAGAACTGAACTTGGTTGACATGTGGTTTCAACAAGATGGCGCTACATGCCACACAGCTCGCGATTCTATGGCCATTTTGAGGGAAAACTTCGGACAACAATTCATCTCAAGAAATGGACCCGTAAGTTGGCCACCAAGATCATGCGATTTAACGCCTTTAGACTATTTTTTGTGGGGCTACGTCAAGTCTAAAGTCTACAGAAATAAGCCAGCAACTATTCCAGCTTTGGAAGACAACATTTCCGAAGAAATTCGGGCTATTCCGGCCGAAATGCTCGAAAAAGTTGCCCAAAATTGGACTTTCCGAATGGACCACCTAAGACGCAGCCGCGGTCAACATTTAAATGAAATTATCTTCAAAAAGTAAATGTCATGAACCAATCTAACGTTTCAAATAAAGAACCGATGAGATTTTGCAAATTTTATGCGTTTTTTTTTTTTTTAAAGTTATCAAGCTCTTAAAAAATCACCCTTTACAATTTTGTACGAATATTGCTTTTAAAGTAAATTGGAGAAAAACGAGTGAAAACTTGTCTCAGACCCCATATAACAATATCAGGATTTTCATTTCAACATCCGGTTGACTTAACTCACTATACATTGGTGATGGTATGTGAGGTACCTTAGTGAAACTCAGAGAGACTCTGCTTCTGTTAATAATATGTAATAATGCCAAAAATAAAGAAAATCGGATCAATTCTGCGCCCATATTCCACATACCTTTTAAAAGATTTTCAAAATTCTAATTGTCTTTATACCGTCAATATCATCAAATCCGATCTTCTGGTTGATGTTTTAAATTGAGCATCTTCGGACAAGGTCAGATAAACAAGATGCGTATCAAAGTAAACAGGACTTTTTGAACCTAGCGCTCCCTGGTGACGCCATCTAAATGTCGACTGGTGCGTTGAAATCTGCTATCTTTATCGATTGTCCAGTGAGAATTTCATGATATTTCATGAAGTTATTGCGTTTTAAGTGTCAGTGTTCTTGTGTTATTGGTGCGAAAACAAAGAGCAAACATGAAATTTTGTTTTAAAATTGGTAAAACTTTTACCGAAACGTTTCAATTGATTAAACAAGTTTATGGCAATGATTGCCTATTCCGTAGCAGAGTGCACGAGTGGTTTCAACGTTTTCAAAGTGGTCGTGAGGACATAAATGACGATCAACATGTGGGCCAATCAAAATCCGTTATCACCGGAAATTCCATCGAAACTAAAAGTGAATTCATCAAAAATCAGCCGAAATCATGGAAATGGAGTTAATGGAAATGGAATTGAACATCTCCAAAACATCGATTTATCGCATTTGGGCTTACGAAAGGTACGTGCACGGTTTGTTCCGCACAAATTGACTTACGACTAAAAATTGCTCAGAATCCAACATTCGAAGCACGATTATTTGACCAAACAGCACATTTTAACCATTCGAACAATTCCCCGTATTCGAAAAAATGCATTTGGCCATGAAAGAAAAGCGTTATGCAAACGTAGAGACCATTCAAAAGGCTTGCACCGGCATACTGGCGGCCGTACCGGCCAACAAGCTAAAACACTCGTTCGACATGCTTTTGGATCGTGCAAAAAGCTGCATTGAAGCAGAAGGAGAATATTTTGAATAAATTAAAATGATTTTTTTTAATGTCCTTTGCGTCTATAATATAAAAATGAATCGCAAAATGTGTTGCTAAGCGCATAACTCAATAACGCCTAGACCAATTTGACCCATTCTTTTTTTTTAATGTTCTTTGAAGTACAGAGATGGTTTTTACGGATAATTAATTAATTCGAATAATTGCCAGAAAACTCCTAAAAACAGCCCTTTTATTTTTCCCATACAAAGGAATAAATGTTTGTTTGTTTGTAATGCTAAGACTCGAAAACGGCTGAACCAATCTTGATGAAATTCTCAAAGTTGTTCGTTATGGATCGGGGAAGGTTTAGAAATTAAAAAAAGTCGTATGTTTTTTTTTCTATTCAAAAGAAAAATTATTCAATGAAAACGTTATGTGTGTTTCACACAAAGTGATCAATTACAGATTGAAATTTGTTACGCTGCCACGAAGAGGCCACTCTAATATCGGTCGACGTTCTTTTTGGCATCAACATACATTGGCAGCCCAAGGCACATTATCGAGAACTCCCAGGATGCGATGACATACGTGTGGAATTATGGATCGCGGTCAATCAGCAAGCGATCGTCACGATGTCACAGCACGAGTTTTCAAACAACTGCTACGATTCTTGATGGGCTTTATCTTGAAGCTACGTAGATGTACTGTGTCGAGTGTCCAAAGAGAGGTTTATCGCACGCACACATTCTTCTTTGGATGGTGGCTACACCAGATCAAATAAATGAAATCATTTCTGCGAAAATTCCTGATGCAGAGAAAGATCCAGTATTATACGAAGTGATGAAAACCAATATGGTTCATGGACCTTGCGGACACCACAATTCACTTCGGTTTGTATGTCTGACAATAAATGCACGAAACACTATTCACGTGCTTTTCTTTCGGGAACGCAAACTGGAATTGATGACTATCCACTCTATCGCTAACCAGACGACAATGGCGGAACATTCTGCATTCCATTTAGAGGAGTGAATATCGAAGTTAACAACACATGTCACAGACTGTTGTGGGCTCGCAGTTTCTTTGGAAAATGACCAAAGACTGTATTTCAATCTAGGGAATATTCATATTATAGCCAGTGGAAATACCGCAAGCAACAAAATTAACATTGACGAGTTTTTGAGAAACATGGCAGCAATTATAATCCTGGAACATGATAATCACTGGAATCAAATGGTGGACGATGTGATAGTTACTTCGCATGCCATTGAAATTCCCACACTTTTCGCGATGATCATTTCGACATATCAGCCTTTAAATACGCGTCAATTATGGGATACGAACAAAAATGACATTGCCGATGACAATTTACATCATATTCGCTAAGTAGGAAATGGGCAAATTCTGGTTGATACTTTCAGTGATTTGACATCAATTCCACCTGCCTTTTGCCAATTTACTTTAACGAAAGATGAACTCATCACGAATGTTCCCGGAGACTTGCTCTCATACAAATTGATCGATCGTCTTGACAATGAAGATTCCGTGAATTATCCAGTGGAATTTCTAAATTCTCAAAGTTGAATCTGTCGTTATTACGTTTCGCAATCTTCATGGGCCGCAACTGTGTAATGGAACCCTAAACATAGGTGGCAGAATTCTGGATTCTACGAATTCCTTTGAGTTCTAACGATTGGCCATTTCAGTTCAAACATATTCCGTTTCTAGTGAAAATTGCATTTGAGATGGCAATCAACAGGACAAAAGGATAGTCGCTAGAACTGTGTGGCATAAATCTAGAAATGCCATGTTTTTCACCCGTCCAGCTACGTGGCGTGTACACAAGTTGGAAAACCTTCTTCTGTGTACATTTACACACCGGAACAATAACCAAAAAATGCTGTTTATCAAGCTGCGCTACAAAAAAAACATATAGAAAAATCGCAAATAAATGATTTTCAACCGAATATAAATTCAACTTTCTTTTCATTTCAAAACACATAATTTTACGCAAGACAACGGCTGCGGGGTCAGCAAGTATAGTAATATAATAAAGTCTAAGTTAGTGGCCTTACTGACGATTTCTTGGAATAATTAATGTAGAATGTGCTTGCAACATTGTCTAATATAAAATTTTGAAGCACCTGAAGGAATTACTTGAACTTAATTCTTGGAAGATGGACTCATGTGTAGAAGTTCACGCAAGTGATGAAAGTTCACTTGGAAGTGGCCAGAAGCGATTCTTTTACATACGGCTCAACCAGCTCACGACTTCCGGTGTTTGACCAAGTATCCTCTGGGTAGCCTAAGAACATCCGTTTGAAGGCGAGCTGGAGTGAGATGATGAAACACCCCACAGAGCTGTGCGCTGGGTTTGGGACCCGCCACGTAAATAGCGCCCCCAATGAAAGATTACCAACCGCCTCGGATGAGAGACTCTCCTTTTGATGACGACCATGGCAAACGAAATAAGGACTACGATTTGAGGCCATGCACCTCGAATGTCCGGTCCCTTAATTGAGAAGGTGCCGCTGCCCAGCTGGTTGATGTCTTCTTTAGAGTGAAGACTAACATCACCGCCGTCCAAGAAATGTGATGGACGGGACCAGGACAGAGACCAGTAGATCCTTGTGACATTTACTACAGCGCCATATAAAAGAACGCAAGTTTGGTGTAGGATTATTGGTTGGAGAGAGACTCCGTCGTCGAGTATTATCATTCACTTTTGTGAATGAACGTCTAGCCACAATCCGCATCAATGAGAGGTTCTTCAACAAATCGCTGATTAGCGCCCACGCCCTGACGGAAGAGAAGGACGATGTGACCAAAGATGTCTTCTATGAGCGCTTGGAGCGCGCCTATGAGAGCTGCCCCCGCCACGATGTGAAAATCGTGCCTGTCGACTTTAACGCCAGGATGGGCTAAGAAGGTATCTTTGGCACTACGGATAGTAAATTCAGCCTCCACGGTCAGGTTGAGACTGGTCGACTTCGCCGGGGTCCAAAATATGGTTATCTGTAGCACTAAATTCCAGCATAAGAAAATTCATCAACGGCTGTCTTCGGATCGAAAAACCACCAACCAGATTCATCATGTTGTGATAAAAGAAAGACACGTCTCCAGTGTTTTAGATGTGTATACGCTCCGAGGTCCTTACATCGACTCGGACCACTACCTCGTTGCATCCGCCTTTGTGCAGCAAAGAACGCATGTCAACAAACACAACGAATGTTTGAGTTCGAGATACTGCAATTACAACAGACAGCCGAACGCTTTTCTACTCGGCTTGCACTCCTGCTCTCTGAGAGCACTCGTCAACAACTCGGTATGAGCGAACGGTGGGACAGCATTTCAGGCTCCTTACGTACAGATGCAACCGAAATCATTGGTTTTTGGAAAATGCAGAAGAACTGCTGGTACGACGAGGAGTGCCGTGTCGGATATATACCGAGAAATGAAGAGGGCAGCGAGACGCATTTCCAAACAGAAAAGAGAGGCCGAAATGCATGAGAATGAAGAGCTTGATAAGCTGCCCGACAGGGGCAATGCTCGCCAATTGTACGAAAAAATGCGGCTGCTAACAGAAGGTTTCAAGACCGGAGCATACTCTTGTAAAGGGTGATTTTTTAAGAGCTTGATAACTTTTTTAAAAAAAAAACGCATAAAATTTGCAAAATCTCATCGGTTCTTTATTTGAAACGTTAGATTGGTTCATGACATTTACTTTTTGAAGATAATTTCATTTAAATGTTGACCGCGGCTGCGTCTTAGGTGGTCCATTCGGAAAGTCCAATTTTGGGCAACTTTTTCGAGCATTTCGGCCGGAATAGCCCGAATTTCTTCGGAAATGTTGTCTTCCAAAGCTGGAATAGTTGCTGGCTTATTTCTGTAGACTTTAGACTTGACGTAGCCCCACAAAAAATAGTCTAAAGGCGTTAAATCGCATGATCTTGGTGGCCAACTTACGGGTCCATTTCTTGAGATGAATTGTTGTCCGAAGTTTTCCCTCAAAATGGCCATAGAATCGCGAGCTGTGTGGCATGTAGCGCCATCTTGTTGAAACCACATGTCAACCAAGTTCAGTTCTTCCATTTTTGGCAACAAAAAGTTTGTTAGCATCGAACGATAGCGATCGCCATTCACCGTAACGTTGCGTCCAACAGCATCTTTGAAAAAATACGGTCCAATGATTCCACCAGCGTACAAACCACACCAAACAGTGCATTTTTCGGGATGCATGGGCAGTTCTTGAACGGCTTCTGGTTGCTCTTCACCCCAAATGCGGCAATTTTGCTTATTTACGTAGCCATTCAACCAGAAATGAGCCTCATCGCTGAACAAAATTTGTCGATAAAAAAGCGGATTTTCACATTTCGAACCGAACACTGATTTTGGTAATAAAATTCAATGATTTGCAAGCGTTGCTCGTTAGTAAGTCTATTCATGATGAAATGTCAAAGCATACTGAGCATCTTTCTCTTTGACACCATGTCTGAAATCCCACGTGATCTGTCAAATACTAATGCATGAAAATCCTAACCTCAAAAAAATCACCCGTTAGAACTCCCAAAGGTAATCTAGTGACCGATGCCCAGAACATACTAAAATTATGGAGGACTGCTGAATGGCAGTGAAAGTACAACTCTAGGAGAAGGCGAACCGGATTCCCCAATCGATGACGATGGGGGAGACGTTCCATTGCCCGACCATGAAGATATTCGAATAGCAGTTACCCATCTGAAGAACAACAAAGCAGCGGAGCCCGATGGATTGCCGGCAGAGCTATTCAAAGACGGTGGCGAAGAACTGATAAGGAACATGCATCAGCTTCTTGTTAAAATATGGTCGAACGAAAGCATGTCCAATATTTGGAATTTAAGTGTGCTCTGCCCAATCCACAAAAAGGGAGATCCCATAATATGCGCCAACTACTGTGGTTTAACCTCCTCAAAATCGCGTAGGACCTCTCCGAGTCGTTCGATACCAAACGAGGTTTTAGACAAGGCGACTCCCTACCGTGCGGCTTCTTCAATCTGCTGCTGGAGAAAATAATTCGAGCTGCAGAACTTAATCGAGCAGGCTCAATCTTTTATAAAAGTGTTCAGCTGCTGGACAAGGAAGCAAAGCAAATGGGTCTGGTGGTAAACGAGGACAAGATAAAATATCTCCTGTCATCAAACAAACAGGCGTCGCACTTGCGACTTGGCGTGAGACGTCACTGTTGACAGTCGTCACTTTGAAGTCGTAGATAATTTCGTCTATCTTGAAACCAGTATAGACACCACCAATAATGTCAGCCTGGAAATCCAACGCAGGATAATTCTTGTAAAAAGGTGCTACTTCGGACTGAGTAGGCAGTTGAGAAGTAAAGTCCTCTCTCGACGAACAAAAACCAAACTCTATAAATCACTCATAATTCCCGTCCTGCTATATGGTGCAGAGGCTTGGACGATGATAACAACTGATGAGTCAACGTTGCGAGTTTTCGAGAGAAAAGTGCTGCGGAAGATTTATGGTCCTTTGCGCGTTGGCCACGGCGAATATCGCATTCGATGGAATGTCATAGTCATTGTCATAGTTCAGCGAATTAAAAGACAGCGGCTACGCTGGCTAGGCCATGTTGTCTGAATGGACGAAAACACGCCAGCTCTGAAAGTATATAAAGGGAAGCAGAGGAAGAGGAAGACCTCCACTCCGTTGGAAATACCAGGTGGAGAAGGACCTGGCTTCGCTTGGAATATCCAATTGGCGCCACGTAGCGAAAAGAAGAAACGACTGGCGCGCTGTTGTTAACCCGGCTATAATCGGGAAAGCGGTGTCTACGGCAATAAAGAAGAGAAGAAGAAGAATTCTTGCAAATGGCAAGAGTAGAAAACGTTCAGTTGCATCCGAACTTAACCCTTTCATACTTGTTCGTATTTAAAATGTAAGTTCATAAAGAATGGTTAGGTTCAGGAAGTATTCGTATAAAAATTGTAACTTACTCTAATTTCTAAAATTGAAAACCACGTTTGTATGAAGAAAAGGAAATTGTTTTCAGTAAAACTCACGAATATATTTTTAAAGCTATTTGAGTCTCATACAATTAGTAATAATTAATTTGGTATTGGAATTTGTGAAAATGGATTATTATTTATTTTAGCTCTCTTAAAGCCGAAAAATTATAAATTCGTCTGTTTTGTTGACTTTAAGCCGTACTGTGGTTTTTAGTCAGTATAAAATATAGTGCATACCTTCTTCTGAACACCTAATCAAACTCCTTCTACCTAAAGGATGTAGTTTATTGAGAACCCTCATAAACAATATTTACAGAAAAAGTCAAACAACACCGGACATCGTTTAAAAATATTTGATAATAACCATAAAAAAAAATCATGCTGAAAGAACCGAAAATGTTCGAATTCGTCTGGGACTGATGACTAACTTACCTGATGAAAGAGTCTAACATAGGAAATTGAAAATATAATTTTCTAAATTTACAAAGAATCCCTAAGTGCATGAACAAATAATATACAAAACTGCCTACGTGGGATTATGCCCGTACATTTTTTAGATGGCTAAATAATTCACTCATGCTTTGCATATCCACCTTTCTTGTTTAATTATGTAGATATGTATCTATGTATGTATATATGTATGTATGTATGTACTAATAAAAATCACATCAGAGCTAATCAGACAAGCGGTGTACTGCTGCTACGTTTGTATACAAGTAAAACAAACAACAACTTGTAAAGCGTGTACGAAGGAAACACAAACAAGCAACATGGAAAACACATCACGGAACTGAATTTGTCGGTATGTATATACAACCATAAAAACCTAAATAAACTTTATTAACTTTTATGACGGTTCACGTTTGTTTGTAACAGTAAAGCAGTAAGAAGCAAGGGTTGGTACTTTCTAGTGTTTTGCAGAGGTTCATAAAAAATGTTACGTATACGCAGCCAAAATTTGAGTTTCTGAAAACGTGGTCATCAATAAATTATATTTTCATTATAACGAAATTAAGTTTCGCTTAAAACCAAATTTCCCTCTAAATCTGAAAAATAGCATTACCGGTCGGTGATTCGTTTCCTGAAATTCGTTGAGAACTCGTCCAGTAGTGAAAAATTAGTTCAATGTTCCATTCGGAAACAGCGGATATCGCACCACTATGCCATAGTAGTGTCCTACTGATTAATCGGCACCGTTCACTTTTGGCCGATCCTATATCCTATGCATATACCAGCTTCGGTGTTTGCGAATTGAACGTTTTTTCTTGTTCTTACAAGGGACCGCCCTCGTATGTTCTAGTGTTGGTACCAGCAGCTACCGAGATTTTGTTATACCCACGAATTTCTTTTAAAATTTGTCTATGTATATTATATTAATTACTAGCTGACCCGGCGAACTTCGCCCCGCCCAATTTTTATTTTTTTTTGGAAGTCATAGACTCGTATAACTTTACCACAAATAATATATATAAACTTCAAACAACGCATTTTCATTTAATGTTTTTAATGTTTGTAGCGCCATCTACTGTAACATACCGCACTCAATACCGCTCTTAGCGCCACCAACTGGTGGATAGCTCTTTGCTAATAATAAACAAATAATTTGCAATAAATAAATAATGCGACTATAAGGAGAGTTATAAACTATCCTATCTTTCAAGTTGGATCAAACTGCACACAGTGTTAAAAATTTCATTAAAATCGGTTCAGTAGTTTAAGAGTCCATCGCAAACAAACAATGTGACACGTGATTTTTATATATTAAGATACATATTTATGGAAACTAATTTCAGTCAGTCAACTGTGAAAATATAATACTGAACGAACTGCTTTTCTAAAAGCCGCTTTAACATCCTTAATTTGTATATGCAGATCAAATTAAATTAGTTTAAAAGGATAACAATAAAATTCTTTAACTGTAGCTACCGTTATGTGGTTCAAGCCCTAAAATCCCATTCTCTGTAAAATACAGGACAAGAGACAATTTATTTAAAACGCTCATTCATTCAGAGTTAAGCTCTTAACATATGTTTTCACATAAAAAAAAACAAAATCGTAAAGTTTTCAGCTATTCGAGGACTGCTTAAAGCACATGGTTCGTATTTTCCAGATAACTTTAGTACCCAGGCACTAAAATTTGGGTAACAACTCTACCAAATAAGCATCAACGAAGTATGTACTACATTATTATTATCGTATTATAAGTATTTACGAATTCGGGAAAGTCTCTTCAAACGAGGTAATCATCTCAACTCAAAGCGTTTTTCCAAAGGACGCGCACGTGTTGGCGCTAATGTTCGGTAATAAATCTTTCTAAAACCATGTGTATGTACTTTCATATTAGGCTGGATCGAGATTTACGCAGAATAAGTTATAGGAACCAGCTGTTATAGTAAACATGGAAAATAAAAGCTTAAATAAGCTTTTGGTTGAAGCCCTAATGAATTTTTTTTTATCGAATACCGAAACTATGGATAAGGTTTCAGGTTCCAGTAAATATTTGTCGTCCTCTGTATTGAGGAGGAAATGCGGGTAGGTGCAATTTTTTAGCCACTCTTAAATATTTGGAACAGGCTATAGATAGTCCGAAATATAGAAAATCGAACGAACTCACGAAATTGAACGAAATTGTGTTATTCGTGTTGTAAATCATTAAAGACTTTCATCATGGTATGTTATTTGATATGCGAACTCGAAAATGCCAAAAAATTCTAGGAAACAAATTAGTAAACGATTTGACCCATCCTAATGTACACAGTCTTGTTGCAAGAAAATATATAATTTATCTAAGCTCCAAATATGTGTGCGCTCACAAATTGACGGCAACACCTACGCTACCGTATTTTGTAACGCAATTTTAGGGTCATGATGCGCCAAATATTCCCGCTGTCAGCACAGTGGCACTTCGCGCAGCTCATTTGTTTTTAATTAAGTTTAATTTAAAATGTAAATTAGTTGTATGTAATCACTCATGTATTATATGTGACTGTATATGGTATATTAGTATAGTTAGAAGTAAGTTTCTTAGTCGCTTCGCTGATGCATGTGACTACATATGTTGCAGATAATTAGCGGAGCTGCCACATGCAACACATTCGCAACCGCTTAAAGATTAATTAGGCACACTCAATTTACCGATGTTCACACGAATAAAGTAGAAGAAATTCCATGTAACTACCTGGGTGTTTGCAGGAGGACACAATCGCGACATGTTGTTTCATGCGGCGCATGTTATGTCAATAATTAGGGTGAGGGCAAAATTGGCAGCGGTTGACAGAGTTACATTAATTTTCCGGTTGAAGTACTTTACGTTGCACTTTGGGAGTAACTACCAGCAAAAGCGTTTGGAATAGTTGCTTTAGAGTGAACAGAAAGCATAAAAACTTAAACGAAAAGAGAACTCGAGTGAAGAATCATACACAACGAATGCGTTCAAAAGCATTTTAATTTCCCCATGGAGAGCCAGATATTTTACTCGTGTAGGTGTTTAGTATTAGCGCACGTATTGGATGAAAGAAAATATTATAAATATAAATTTCGAGCAAAGTAGAATTTGTAGAAATTTATGGACCGTTACTAATTTATTTAAAATTTTGAGTCTGACACACAGTAAATCCATAATTCTATAAATTTCTAGCCGCTGGAGATTAGAAGATATATTTGGTCTCTTTGTTATACTAGAGGTCTTCGATCTGACCCAAAGATCACGTCACAGACAAAATATATCTATCGAAATTCAATCGTTGTCAAGTTTGTTGTTTGGCCGTCCTTCCGTCTGTGCAAACTTTAAAATGAGATATTTTGATGAGCCTTAGTACATATGTACATATTAGGGTGGGTCGATTCCGGACTTTTTTCGATTCGGTATTTCTAATAGTGCGGAAAAGTTGCCTTAGTACTTCCTGATTCCAATGCAACTTTTTGTTTTGAGATCGGACTGCATCTTCAACCCGAACCTCGGCCTTGAAATTTCGGAAATTCGCCTAAAATCGTGAAATTGTCTACCTAGCACCTGAAATACGCATCTCATGGCAAAATGTATAAAACAAAAGTTATTTGTCACGTCATTTGCTACCGAAATGGTATATGTGATCATGGCCGTAGGACGAACCGTTCCCGAGATACGAGCGAAAAGGCGGCGCGCCACAGCGCAAGGTGAAAATCGGCTTGCGGCCACACTTCTTGACGTTGATTTCGCCGAGTGCTATCACTCACATTCATTCACCTACGCCAAAGGACACGTTCGGATAGGTCTCCACACAAATATTTTTTCATCGAGTTCCTTCACTCTTGTCGTTGATTTCGCCAGGTGCTATCACTTATATTCTCTCAACAAAACACAGAACTCAAAATGTCTGTATCTAAATTTAAATTTAGACAGAAATGTCCTGTGTTTGGCATATATCCGTACAATCTCTCTGAGTCCCAGTTACCTACTACTTACCAGGATGTTCTTTTGTGTTATCAGTTTGAAAGATTTGGTATAGGGCGACTCCGAGGCGACAACTATGAACCTAGGAGTAAAGAGGTTACAGAAATAGTTGCAAAAAAGGTTGAAAATACTTTCAAAAAGTCATCTATTCCGATAGTTTCACACACCAGAGTTGTACAAATGCTCACCACATACCATAAGAAATTTCTGACTCTTAAAAAAATGTCTCTTCTGCCGGAAAATTATTTGACATCGCTGCTTGTAAATGCATTTATTTTTCTTCTTGCACTTGTCCAAAGGAAAGGAAAGTTCCTATCAATGAACAACCATTTCTCTTGGACCAGAGAACCACAAGAATTGGTCGCATTGGAAGTGTTGATCTACCTGAAACAAAAAAGATTACAAAGAAAAATGAACGTAAAGAAAAGCTTTCAAAACGTCATTCAACATCAACACTTACCAGAAAAGTATCAGCTAGAACACGTGACCATTCAGATCAGCCAGACTCTCATACAGACGACAACAATGTAGGTGCGTCGCACATGGATTCTTCCAAAAACGACGCTGATGATGAATTTTCTCTTCCATCCTCTAAAACCGAACAAAGCACACTAGTATTAGAACACACTGCTTTAGCTGCCCAAAGATTTGGAGTAAGTGATACAGTAGCGGCCTTGATTGTTTCATCTGCTTTTCTGGATGCCAAAAAAGCAGGTTTGATAACAGAGGATCAGGCTAGCTTTGTCACTGACAAATTAGTCGGGCAAAAAAAAGTGTTGGAGTTAAGCTCCAAAATACCGAAAGTATTTACTCTGTATATGGGCTGTATTTTGACGGCCGCAAAGACAATACACTTACACAAGTCAGCGAAGGTGAAAAGTACTACCGCGACACTGTCAAAGAGGAACATATTTCTCTTATAGCGGAACCTGGTTATCATTACTTTGGCCACGTCACTTCTCCTTCCGGGTCAGCTGAGGATGAGACGCAAGCTATATGGCAACATTTACAAGACAATTCAGTTGATGTGGAACATCTAGAAGTTGTCGGTGCTGATGGCACCAACACGAACACAGGTTGGAAAGATGGAATCATTCGGAAACTAGAAGAAAGAATAGGTAGGCCATTACAGTGGGTTGTTTGTCTTCTACATTTCAACGAACTTCCATTCCGTGCTCTTTTCGAACACATAGATGGTGTCTCAAAGAGTCCAAATACATTCTCTGGCGACGTAGGTAAACTGCTCCCTTATTGTGAGAAGTTGCCTGTTGTCAAATTTGAAAGTTTTCCATCCTGCCAATTACCTTCTGAGGTTATTAATCCGACCCAACTTAGCACAGACCAAGCTTATCTCTATAAAATATCAGAAGCTGTTATTTCCGGTCAATGTTCCTCAGATTTAGCGTCGATGCATCCAGGTAACATGTGCAAATCTCGCTGGCTCACCTGTGCAAATAGAATTCTGAGATTATACATTTCTACTGACAAACCAACAAAGGAAATAAAGATTTTGGTCAAGTACATACTTACAGTTTACTCACCTTTGTGGTTCTCAATAAGATTCAACAGTTCAATCAAAGATGGCTCGCGCCATCTCTATGCTGCAATTCAAAGGTCGAGATACTTACCCGCTAAACTGCGCAAGGTTGTCGATTCATCCATTCAACAGAATGCTTTCTTTGCTCTTCCAGAAAACATTCTCCTTAGTATGATGACTGACGAACGGATAGAAGTCAGAAAGTTGGCCCTTGACCGTCTTCTGGAGGCCAGAGAAGCAGAGTCTGACACCATAAATGGAAGAGTTAGATGTAATAAAGTGCCAAAGCTGAATTTCAAAGCTAATAATTATTACGATATGATTAACTGGAAGACTATTACCTTGACTGTTCCACCAGTTCTTTGTTCAGTTTCTAACGAAGAACTCATAAAAGGGCTGTCGGGAGACACTGCAGAGGTATGGAAATTTAGTGAATTCCGCTCTCACACCGTGGCAGTCGAGGCATCTTCTAAAGTTATTGGCCCCCATTCTCGTGATCTTTTTATACGCTCTACACTGAAATCTAGGCAACAAGTGCCAAAGTTTAGTACAAAATCTGATTTTATCAATAAATTTGACACAGATTCAGACTAAAACAAGCCTGACATATGGTTGGTTGGTCGGGTTGGGCTTGGGAGGAACCCGAAGAGCAGCTACCTCCACGCGGTGGGTTCTGGGTGACCAATACAGGTTAGCTGAGAGCTGCAACAATTTTGACCTTGCGCCGCCTTTTCGCTCGTATCTCGGGAACGGTTCGTCCTACGGCCATGATCACATATTCCATTTCGGTAGCAAATGACGTGACAAATAACTTTTGTTTTATACATTTTGCCATGAGATGCGTATTTCAGGTGCTAGGTAGACAATTTCACGATTTTAGGCGAATTTCCGAAATTTCAAGGCCGAGGTTCGGGTTGAAGATGCAATCCGATCTCAAAACAAAAAGTTGCATTGGAATCAGGAAGTACTAAGGCAACTTTTCCGCACTATTAGAAATACCGAATCGAAAAAATTCCGGAATCGACCCACCCTAGTACATATGTACGAGTATGTTGTTACCACGCAAACAAAATGCTACTCACCGAAATTTAGGATAAATCAGCTATTTTCTATTGACATTCCCATGTTACTGTGAAAATGGGCGAAATCGCCTAGTTCCCATTTAATGCAACTACAAATTCCCGCCGATTCCTTCACTTTCCTCTATGCAAATTAAGTACTAGAAATATAATATATCTGGATTAAACCATGCCCAAAGAGTGCCTTTCAGTTAGCCCATCATAAGTCAAAAATTTTTCAAAATCGGAACATAACTCTTCAAGCCACCAGATACCAGAAATATGGACCTCAAAGGTTATAGCTGACTTTTTACAGAAAATATGAGTTAATGTGCAAGATAAGGGGGTACTCTCAATTGAACGCATACATTTTACCACTTTTTAGGAAATTTTTTTTATGCGACAACAAAATTCAATCATTTTAATTTTTTAATTTATTTTTATTTGTATTTTGAAATGTACAAAAACAATTTTTTTTTCGTTTTTTACATTTTTAATATATTTTTTTTTTAATCAAAGTAGTCCCCAACAAAAAAAAGTAGTTCACTGGACATGGTGATAGCGGCTGTTCACGTTGTCTGAAATAAAAAACCGAATGGATTATTATTCAGTAGCTCTGCGGCTATCGTCCCTACCAAATATTTAAAAAAAAAATGTCGAACTTCTAAAAAAAGTCACGAAAATCTTGTTTTTTTTTCGTTAAAAATCGTTTAAAAAATATGAAAATATTTTCGAAAATAAACAATTCTGGTAGGGACGATAACTATAAATAAGTAGAAGAACATATGTAAATTTTAAAGCAATCGGTTGAATACTTTTTTTTAGGGCCATGACAGTTTCAGAAAATGATGATTCGAGAAAAATGTGAATGAACAGTGTTGTCCAACGTGACTGTGTGCACGTTATGCTTGTGTTGGTTATTCTAGCGTCAACTGATCGCAAAATTCTTCTTTGCTTGCCTACGAAGTTGAATACAGTAGCACAATCGTGCTTTCACAGACACTTGTCGCGACATGTTGGTGTGAGGTGTCCGGCGCAGTCCGTGCGCTATTGTGCGCATAGGCCGTGGACAACGCTGGTTTAGACTCAAAATGGTGATAATTACGATTATGCACATCATGCAGATGATTATGAGCGAAAAATTGGTAATTAAAGCTGCAATGTGGGCTATTTTTAATTTTTCCAGATGATGTGTGTTGTTCAGATGAAGCTCCTTCATCATCTCCAAACTTAAAATTTCTTCTTCTTGAAACGATGGTTTATTTGTTTATTTGTGTTAGTTGTAAAATTGCTGCTACAAAGATCTTTATTAGATAACGGTATTCCAATAATGTATAGTAACATAGTTTCATTTGATGCAAGTTTAACATTTGCTAATTCGGTAGATTCTTCAATAATATTTAGTGTAAAGTTATTTAACATATTTAATTCTTCATTTGACAAAATATAAGAATTAACTATGCCGGCTTTTGCCCCATGTATTGCATAGTCTATATTAATTATCTCATCTTTTATTATATTTAATTTAAATTTAATTTCAATAGCAATATTATGTTGTACAACTTCATTTGTTTGTACTTCTTTTAAAATTTTATTTGATATTGTAGAAATATTATTTATTCTGTCGAAAATTACTTTATTGATTGTTATTTGTTCGTTATTATTTTGCTATGGGTCTATTGAAACGCGTCTTCCAAAAAAAGTTTCTATTGGTCTTTTTCTGGTTGTAGAATGTATTGAGTAATTATATTCGTAGGTGCAACGATCTAAAAGTTCTTGAAATGAGCGGTGGGTGGTTCGGTTTGAAGACAACGCATAATTTCAGAAAGTGTGGAGTGAAATCTTTCGACTTGTCCATTGACTTTGCTAGCGTAGGGGGGTGTTTTGAAAATGTTAATACCAAGTTGGTCTTCGACCATAAATTGTATTGAGGCTGAGTTTAAAGATTTTTCATTATCTATAACTATGGTTTTCGGTACACCGAAGGAAAAAAGTATTTGTCGCAAGGGTTCTCTGATATCCTCTATTGCTTTTGATCCTATTAATCTAACTTGGGCGTATTTCGAAAATTTGTCTACTGCGGTAAGTACAAGATTTTTCTCTGTACTGTATATATCAATATGAACTATTTCTCCAGGATATTGTGGAATAGGGGTTTCAAGTAAATGTGGTTTATTAGGATGACGATCGTATTTGTTTTCTTTACATATTTTGCATTGTTTAATTATTGGTTCTATTTTGCTTTCGTTTTTGGAAAATAATATTTTTGTATGAGTTGTTTTGAATTTTCGTCTTGGTTTCTATGTGCGCGTTTATGTTCTTTTAATATTGTTTCGTTTTGAATGTCCTCGTTCGTAATGTCATCAACTTTCATCTGAGTATATCGAATTTTATAATTGGAAAAATGGATTGGATATATTTGTAGAATTATTCCCATTATTTCTTCGGAAGTAAATATGCCGAAGGGTTTAATTAACGTTTAAAAAGTGAAATTAGGTTTTCTGAGGAAAATGTTTGTTTAATTATTACATGTCCATGGTATGTAGGGAATGGTATTTTAAATAGGTAACTATCTTCGTCTCCTAAAGAGATCCAAAGTTGGTTTTTGAAAACATTTATGGGTACTTCTTGGAGGGGGATTATTTGGTGTTTGATTAAATGGGTTTTGATTATGAAAACCATATTTTTGGTTTACTGGATTTTGGGGATACCGTTGTTGACCATAAGGATTAAATATTTGATTTGGTTTTGGTATAAAAGCTAACTCGGGATGGAATTTGGTTTGAGGAAGTTGTCGATTAAAAAAAAAAATTCAGTTGTTGGAATTGTTGTCTAAGAAATTGATTGTTAGCGTGATTTGCTCTAAAGTTTTGATTTTCTAACTTCAGGCAAAGGTGAAGAGCTTCTGGTAGGCTTTTTGGTTCTCTGATGCTGAGAAGCCTAGGAAGGTCACTCGAAAGTCCTCTGACAAACGTGTCAAGGGCTTTAGCACGGTAGTTTTCCGTAAGAAGATGTATTGCTTCCTCTCCTACTTCCATACAACCAATTTTGTTGAGGATTAATGATAGGTGCGAATACACTTTTTGGTAAAATTCGTTAATCGTTAGTCTTCCCTGTATAAGACAAGTCATTTGATACTCTAAAGTACCAATGTCTCTTTTGTCTGCATAATGGGTAGTTAGACAACAAGATCTTGCTGTCCAATCTAAAGGCGTGTTATACGACTCTTGTGCAATGTCCCCTTTCCCTATAATTTTGTTTCTAATTACATTTAAAATTCCGAGATATTGCTGTCCAATCTAAAGGCGTGTTATTAGACTCTAGTGCTATGTCCGCTTTCCCTATAATTTTGTTTCTAATTACATTTAAAATTCCTAAATATCTTGGTGTGCCTTTCGAGGGTTCATATATCCTCAGAATCCGCTCGACACTCTTTTTCCAGGAGGTAAACTCTGAAACGTTTCCTGAAAATTCTCGTAGTCATCGCACTACGTCGGGAATTTTGTCCATTTTGTTCATGTTGTCTCTGTATCTTTCGTCTATAGTTTGATCCCTAATGTTCTGGTTCGTACCATTATTCAAAATACTTTGTATTATGCTTTGTCCGTCTGTCTGTAACATCTGAGTTACAACGTTTTTAACTAAATGTGCCAATTCTGGCGAAATTTGGGTGCCAGAACCGGAAGGTCCTGTTAGTGCAACGGGAGTTGTATTCCCTAGCACTGGTGGTCTGATTAAATTATTTGGGTTAGACATTTCCTTTAAAATATATAAATATTTTTTCTATATTATTGTCTGGAGGATCCCTTTTACAGGAAAGTCGCAGAGTTATTTTACTTTTATAAGAACCGGAGGGTCCTCCGTTAGGTGGTGAATCGCGGCCCTTTTTAACTTTATATGTTATTGGCTGTACAAGCCCTTTTTTATTTTCTTGGTGGTGAATCGCAGAAAATTTTGTATGTTATAAGCTGGAGGGTCCCCCCGTAGGTGGTGAATCGCAGCTTTGTATTATTATTTATTATTGGCTGTACGAGCCCGTTTATTATTTGTAAAAGAAATAATTTTCTTATTGGAACTCTTAAAACTTTCTTTAAATTATTTACTTTGTTTTCCAAAAAAAATTTTTTAAATATTTTTAAATTATTAATTTTCTCTTATAAGTTTCTTTTTTTTTCATTCCAAAAAATTTGTTGATATATATTTCTAAATTATTAATTTTCAAAAAATGTTCTTTTCTCTTTTTTTTATATTCTTAATTATTAAATTTAAATAGCTTAACTTATTCCTTACTTAGATATCAGCTTCCCTTCGATGGCCGGTGACCGTGCAGTTGTCCTTTTTCCTCTTGATACTTGGGCGCACTCTTTCACTCCCTCGATGCCAGAAAGTCAGTTCCGCTGCTTGCTTTCCGTACTGCTTATGGTAAAAATTTGGTTGAAAAACTGAAGAGATAGCTGAAAGATTTTTATCGTGACTATTCATAAGCACATGAAACGTCTGGGATCAATTTCGAAGCTTGACATATGGGTTTCTCTTGTTTTTACAGAACGAAAATTGTTTTGCCGCATTAACGAAACGTGATTTGCTTATCAAGCGTCAAAGAAGTAATCCGCATTGTTACTGGGCAAGAAAACTGGGTTGTTTGCAGGTATGTAAAGCAAAAATAATCATATTCTAAAAGGAATGAACCAGCTCAAACCACTTCGAAGGCTGATAGTCATAAAAAGACGTTATGTTGTCTGTTTGGTGGGACTTCAAAGGGATGGCTTATTTTGAGCTTTTGCCCGACAATACCACGATTAGTTCTTAATTTTACGAGTATTGTGATCAGCTGGACAAAGTGAGTGATGCACTCAAATGTAAGAGGACAGAATTGATCAATTTCACTACAAGTTAAGCAAGGTTATCGTGCGACCTCATACAAGGTGCTTTCCAAAGTAAACAGGACTTAAAAGAAACAGAACAAATGATTTTTTCAGCAAAATCAGTTTATTTTATTCAAAACAGTCTCCTTCTGCTTCAATATAGCTTTTTCCACGGTCCGACGAGTGTTTTGGCTCGTTGGCCGGTTTGGCCACCTGTATGCCGGTGCAAGCCTTTTGAATGGCCTCTACGTCTGCATAACGCTTTCCTTTCATGGGCAAATGCGAATTTCCCAAAAGGAAAAAGTCGCGCGGTGCCATATCAGGTGAATACGGGGAGTGGTTTATGGTTAAAATGTGATTTTTGGTCAAATAATCGGTCACAGGCGTCGATCAATGAGACAGCGCATTATTGTGCAGCAAATGCCCTCTTTCATCTTCGCGATATTTGGGCCGATTACGGCGCACCAAACGCTTCAAAACTCCAAGAACTCCGCATTAACGTTTTGGTGAAATAAATTCTTTGTGGGCAATACCCTTGGAATCATAAAAACAAATCAGCATTGTTTTCACTTTTAACTTCTCCATGCGCGAATTTTTGGGTTTCGGCTCGTCCGGTGGCTTCCATTCAGCACTCTGACGTTTCGTTTCGGGATGATATTGGAAAGACCACGTTTCGTCACCAGTCACAATATTGTAAAGGAAGTTTTTGTCGTTTTTCACCTCTTTAATGATGTCCTTCGTATGTTGAATTCCGGTCGTCAGTCAGTTTGTGCGGAACAAATTGTGCACACACCTTTCCTAAGCTCAAATGTTCGGTCAAAATACGATAAATCGATATTTTGGAGATGTTCAATTCCATTTCTATGAATTTCAATGATGATTTCGGCTGACTTTTGATGAATTCACGCACAGTTTCGACGGAATTTCCGGTGATCACGGATTTTGATTGGCCCCATGTTTATCGTCATTTAAGTATGTCCTCACGACCACTTTTAAAACGTTGAAACCACTCGTGCACTCTGCTACGGAATAGGCAATCATTGCCATAAACTTGTTTAATCAATTGAAACGTTTCGGTAAAAGTTTTACCAATTTTAAAACAAAATTTCATGTTTTCGCACCAATAACACAAGAACACTGACACTTAAAACGCAATAACTTCATGAAATATCATGAAATTCTCACTGGACAATCGATAAAGAAGCGAATTCTAACGCACCAGTCGACATACTATACGAGTATATAGATGACACCACCAGGAGGCGCTAGATGCAAAAAGTCCTGTTTACTTTGGAAAGCGTTTGATAACTCGCCAAAAGCTTTTTCAGCTTGAAATCATGAAATTTTTTTAAATTAAACAATTAAAAAAATTAAGTTTTTGCCGGTAGAAGTCATTATTATAGTAAGAAAGAGGAAAAGGTGCATTATTGGATCTTACCTTTTCAAAAACATAAAAGAAGGGAATGAATAAATTTCTAGCGACCTTGATGAAAGCCTGCCTCCAACCTTCTCACCGATACAACCCTCGCCAAACAAATTTCTTCATCTATTATTAAATTATTCAGTCGCAACAGATAGAAGAGAAAGGAAATGCGAATAAAAATTCAGAAAAATATTTGGCATCGACGGAAAGGACAAACACTTTTTTTCATTTTCGCCAGTTAACACTCAACAAGAACTGTTTCGATTTGCAACTCAAGTGGTACTCAATCGCCAACTCCAGCGTCGAATTGCAATGCGAAAAGAATTTAACGAGCGGCATCTGGCAAATAGGAGGCGAGCCGAAGGTAAGCACATCGACAGAGAGACGGAAACTGCATTAATGAGCAGCATCTGGTTGTTGCGCTTGAGGCAATACGCGGTGGCAATGTTGCAAATTGCATGTACATATGTATGCGTATATGTGTTAATGTGTGTGTATTTACGTGCTAATTTTTTGTTTTGTTTTGTTCTTGTGGTACGTAAAATCTCTTATTTCTATTGAAAATGGCACCCAGGTTCCTACGAATTTTTGATTGAATTTTCCATTATAGTGAATTCTACAATTTTATCTGAAATTTGCCAGAAACTCTAATTCAGTGAAGAATTAATTAAATGTGAGAGCCTGCAGATATCTGAATATTATTTGCATATAGTGAAGTTATGGCGACATCCTTAAAAAACTAACTATCGCAGATGCAGGTAAAACATATCGAAATCGAGTAATTACGCGCATCGCCCGCCCACAATACGGTTATGGTTCTTTATGATTCATGTGTCATAAACGAAACGACCGATTTCTATCAAATTTGAAGCACTCTCGACACAGGTTGAAGAAGAGCGAAATCGAGTAATTACCACGCCTAACGTCATATAGTTTATTTCAAGTAGCTTCTTTTTCGTTACAAAAAATAACAATTTTATGCAAATAAAACATAACTCAAATAGTAATACTGACATATGCGAACACTGATCCAAATCAGTCGAAATTGGTTCATAATTTTTTCATGTATAAGCAAAGTTTTTGAAATCAATCCGGTTCATATCTTAACCCAGGGCCCAACGACGAATGTTGCTAATTTCCTTCAACAAAATTACCATAAAGTAACAGAGGAAGTAATTTTTATTTCAATAGCCTTTTGAATACGCTTTTTTTAGATTCACTTGTATGTATGCATGTTTGTTTGTAACTTTTTTAAGTGGTACTTAAACCTAGAATATTTGAGCGACACTGTAGGAAGGCGATAGTAAGTTTAAGCATCTCACCAAAAAGAGGCGCTAAAAAGTATGCAACATCTACATAAAACTAGTTTTGGTGACATTTAAATAGCATACTGAGTTGGGCGTCGACCGTTCATAGGATGCAAGGTTGTACAGTAGAATATGCAGTAATTTATCTGGGCTCTCGACTGTTTGCTGCTGGACAAGCTTATGTAGCACTTAGTCGTTGTAGATCTTTGGACGGTATTCGAATTGAAGAACTAGACTGTTCAAACTAAAAAGTGAAAAATAATTCTTTGTATAAACTAACAATAATAATGAATGAAAAATTCCTGCATTATTGTGAGAAAAGCGTGGGGTGCATTGGACATATTTTTCATATATCGAGCATGCCACGCTTTTCACACAATAATGCAGGAATTTTTCCTTCATTATTATTGTTAGTTTATACAAAGAATTATTTTTCACTTTTTAGTTTGATATGCTTTAAAAGCGTGTTTTTTAGTTTTTTTAAACTATATTTATTTTTTTTACAAATCACGCGTGAGTCGTGTCAAGCTGCCATGTAATTTTTGTTCAGTATTGTTTTGTATTTCATCATGGATCTCGCCTGAACAACGTTTATAATTGGTTCGACTTTATTACGAAAACTCACGTTCTGTAAGAAATGTGTTTTACACACTTCGCTTAGCTTATGCTCAACATAATCGGCCTACTAAACACACTATTCGCATCATCATCACCCATCTTGATACGCAGCATTCATTACGAGTATTAGATAATATTCGACCGAATAGACCACGTACGCAATTAATAAACAAGTAAGGAAGGGCTAACCGAACATTTTATGCTCTTGCAACTTGCAGGAATCAAAGCCAGGGGAATACGTTAAGGTATAAAACCTTAACCAGATGAACGGAATCTAAGAAATTTGATATCTACTTATACTATATATAACTCCTATACTGACAGCTGTATAGGGTTTGTTACAAAAACGAAAACCATTATATGTAGTATATGGAAGTTGGGGTAGTATCGACCAGATTTTATCTATTTTTCATAATACCACATACTATTAATTTTTATTTTTGACATAGAGACATACAATTGTCAAAAAAAGCCTATCTCTGATTTTCAATTATACAAGTATAGTATATCACAAACATTGACCAATATTTTCAATCAAAAGTCAGCTATAAGTACTGGGGTTCACATATTCTGTACCAAAGTTCTGGAACATTTTTTGTTAAATTTGAACAATTTTTGACAATATTTGTGCAAAGCTGTATCCCGTTATATTCACTGCTTCTTGATTTTGGAAATTGAACGATTGAAGTGTATTTACAAATTGTGATATATGGGAAATAGGCGTGGTTGTACTTAGCCCATTTTCGCTCTGTGACAAAGAAATATGAAAAGAGTAATTCCACATGCAAAATTTTTGTCGAAATCAGTGGGTAAAATTTAATGTCTCTGGCGTATTTAGTTATTGATTTATTTCGCTTTTAGTAGTTTTTAACGGTACCGTTTATGGGGAGTGAGCGAGGTTATCCTCCGATTTCACAATTTTACGATGATAGAAGTTCTTATAAAATATCTTTGCAAATTTGGTTCTTATAGCTTAAACGCTTTAAGAGACATGTACATTAAACTATTTAGAGGGCACTTTTTCAAAAAACATTGCTCACAGGCGTCCTTTGCTGCTGGGATACTCTCTGCCAAATTACAGTTTTACTATATAGTATATCTTAATTTAGTGATTAGTTATGGCACTTTATGTATATGTTTTCGGTTAATGGCGATTTATGGGCGTGGCAGTGGCTCATCTACGAATTCGAACTTTTTTTGTACTAAAAAGCCCGTGTATCAAGTTTCATTAAAATATTTTTTTCTCAAGTTACGGCTTTCGCGGACAGACAAAACTGTGTTCGGCGATGAGGCCCATTTCGGGCTCAATGGGTCTGTAAACAAACAAAATTGAAGCATTTGGGACGAAGAGCAACCTGGAGAAATTCAAGAGCTGCCATTTCATCCAGAAAAAAACGACGGAATCATCGGTTCATGTTTCTAAAAGATTCCGGTGAAAACGTAACCATCAAAGGCGACCGTTATCGCACCATGGTAGGCGACTATTTGATGCCTGAAATCGAAGTTCGTGATCTCGGCAACATTTGATTTTAACAAGACCGCTCCACTTCCTACACATCTTATCAATCAATGTATTTATTGAGAGAACACTTCGTTGAGCAAATAATTTCACATTTTGAGCCGGTCGATAGGCCACCAAGATCATGTGATATCACACCGTTAGGAATTTTTCTTGTGGGGATATGTAAATGACTATCGAAATGCTCGAACGAGTCATCGAAAATTGGACTCAACGGATGGACCATCTAAGACGTAGCCGCGACCAACGTCTAAAAGAGATAATCTCCAAAGATAATGAGATAATCTTCGAATGATAATAAACTTTCCCCCTTAAATTAAAACTTTCAGTATTTTTTATTTAAAAAAATAGGAATCTTCGAAATAGATCACCTTTTACATGGGTTATGGAGTTACCGATCTTGCTTCCAGGTTTGCGCGACTTAAACAATCTTATCTGAAAGTGACTATTTTCTTTTTTAGGCCTGAAATGATACCCTTTGTAACTATAAAAATTAAAATGTAACGTAATAAACTTGTAATATTGGGATGAAACAAAAGCAAGAAAAAATATTTTTTGAAATGAAAGTGGCCAATGAAGTAGAAAGTGATCATTTATTCGACAAGTTTGCAAATTTCGGCTGGACTTCTGTTTGTGAAACTTTTTAGAAATGTTTCTTTGGTGAGTTTCAAATAATTATGATGATTTTTTTAAGAAAGAGGCCTTACTATAGCGATAGTACTTACTTAATGTATAGGTAAAAAACTATTATATAAAGTTTTTTTTATTTCCATAAGCAAATCTGTAAACGTACTTAGCAGTACGAACAGTCTTAAAGAGCCTTTGTAGCCTCCCAGAGATGAACTTGCGTAGACCGAATCATTTTAAGAACTTGGGATTATATAACTTTTACAGGGTGTATGTTGAATAACTCGTTGGATATTAGGGATATTATTGCTTAGAAAGGACTTCACCAACATTATGATCGTAGTATGAAATTTACTTCGATCAATTAATAACAATGACAAATTTTCGAGAAATTTTGCTCCTGGGCCCTTCAAGACGAAGGTAGCAGATTGAAACATTTCCAGCTGTTCACCCACACGGTTACATTTTCTGAATTTTCAAATTAACTTAGAGAAAGCTTAAGTATAGAGAGAAAAACTATCGTGATTCGAAACATATTGCAATATTAACATGCTAAAATAGGAAAGGCGAATATATGTACAAGGAGAAGAAAAAAGTGCAATTTCAGGAAAAAAATAGAATTTTGAAGAGGTGAGTTCGTTCTTCGATAATTTTATATTTAATTTATTTTATATATAGAAAACTGCAACGCAGACATGACCAATAAGATAGCGTTGTGGTTTGTATGCTGTTTATAAAACTAAAACTCTTAATATTACAGAAAAATTGGAGCATTCCTAGGTCATCATATTGAGGATTACAAATCAATTCAGGTGAGTAAGTTATAAAGTAATAGCTTTACAAAATAAAGAAATGTAGTTAGATAATATATATGTAACATGTAATTTATGTCTTATTCATCTTTTGGTGCTACAAAAATTAATAAATATTAAATTTCCTGTGCATTATTTTTGTAGTTTCTGTGTGCACGTCTATGTGTGTCATTTATGATTTGTTTTTGTTGTTCGATGTCGGTTATGTCGCCAACCATGTTATGAGTTAGAACGATAGAGGCATTGGGAAACAGAGCCGTAACTAGGGCGTGGCGAAGGTGGCACCCGCCACGGGCGCAACAGTCGCAGAGGCGCAACGTAGGTTGAGCCTACATACGCCTGACGAAATATCGGTTGCTGAGCGTCCGAAAGAGCTACCGTCTGAAACTGGCGCGTCACCCACGGCGGGCGAAACAAGAGACATAGGGCGCGAACGGACCGAAAAAACTGGACGTGCTATTCCAGAAATCAGGGGCGCCACGCTGTTAGTGCGAGTCTTTCAGTCCTGTTTCTGTGCCCACTGCCGGCCGTGCCGTGTGTTGTGCTATAGGCCAGTCAGCCACAATCTGTGTTCATCTGTGATCCAGGTGACAAAACGCATGCTTTTCAATACATATGATGCAATGATGTAAAATTGTGCAAATTGTAGATTTTGTTTTCCATAGACAATGAGGACTATCGGAAGGTGCTTTCTGATTTTCGGTATAACTTCCGGTAAGTTAAAATCGAAAACAAGAAATGTACAATTGAAGAAAGCTTCATCACGTTTATTAACACCGAAGAAAAAACCGGTGAAGGTCTTTCGGGAGAAATTCTTGATAAATTAAGAAAAGATGGGCTAAACATTGCAAATGTACGAGGACAGCCTTATGACAACGGAGCTAATATGGCAGGCAAATATAAAGGTGTGCAGTCGAGAATATTAGCTTTGAACGTGAATGCTCGGTTTATTCCATGTACTACTCATAGCCTAAATTTGATTGGGGTCAATGCTGCCAACGTGATACTGCAAATGCAAACTTTTTTTGGTATCATCCAACAAACGTACAATTTTTTTGTTGGATCGGCAACTCGTTGGAAATTTTTGCAAGCAGAACTAAAAATAACGTTGAAAGGAACCTGTGACACGCGGTGGTCGTCAAAAGCTAATGCCGTGCACGCCCTGAACTCTCAACTGCCTACTGTTGTGGAAATACTAAAAAAAATGACAAAAGGTGATCATCAGACAGGCGATACAATAGTACAAGCCAAATCTCTTCTCAAGTCGATACAAACCTTCGAATTCATAGTACTACTGAAGTTTTGGGATTCGCTTCTATCGCAAATCAATCGTGTCAACCTCGCACTGCAAGACAAAAAACTCGATATTGCTCGTGCCGCAAAAATGATAAAAGGATTGCTGTCACAATTAACCATATACCGAGAGACTTTCTTCACAACAATTTTGCAATCATCAGTTGTGACAGCTGAACAATTGCAAGTAACACCAGATTTCCAAGATACTCGAAAACGACCAAAGAAAATGATGCCGGGAGAAAAAGCGAAAGATGAATCTCCATCTATAAGTGCCCAAACTCATTTCTAAGCAGGATTGATCCAAGTTCCTGATCTTATGATTGCCCAAATGAATACCCGGTTCATCGCTTTAAATGAAGTTGTCGATGATTTCGCATTTTTGAGCGGTCAAGCAATTGTGAACACCAGTGTTACTGAACTCACCAAAATAGCGGCAGATCTCGCTATCAAATATCCTGATGACTTGGATCCGCATGAATTTTCATAGGAAATTGAGAGTTTCAAATTTCAAGCAACGGCGCTGATGAGTGAAGCCACAGACATGAACCATTTGAATGTATTAGAAAAAATATTCGATCTGTCGCTCGAGGATGTATATCCGAACATAACAACAGCACTGAGAATATTCTTATGCATGCCTGTTACGACGGCTACTTGCGAGCGTTCTTTTAGTAAGCTAAAACTCATCAAATCTTATCTTCGTTCCTCTTTAGGCCAGGAACGGTTGGCGAATATCTCTATTTTGTCGATTGAGAAGGATACTACAACAGTCTCAATTTCGATAAAATAATCGATTTATTTGCAGAGGCGAAATCCAGAAAAGTATTATTCTGAACAATATAAGCGATCCTTGTATAAATTATTATTAAAAAAAAGATGTACGTTCTTTCACTTGTAAATATATGATTTTTGATTTGGACAACATCGGTTTCCATTATACTATATGGTAAGGGCGCAAGCAAGGTTGTTGCCACAGGCGCTGAAGCAGCTAGTTCCGGCTCTGTTGGGAAATGTATTGATAATGTCATTTTCGACGTAAAATAATAATTGTTCGCCTATTTTTATAGCGTTTACTACTTTTGGTTCGATTACATTTTTAATATGTCTAATAGCTCAGTCTTAGTGTTAAAGTATGTCTACTATAATTAAAAATATTTTGCGATGATATTTGGGCGTGGTTCCCATCTGATTGTTTTATGATAATTCGATTTTTAAAGCAATTTAATGGTTATTTTTTGTATAGGGGAGCTTTGTGCTGATACAGTGTTATTAAATGGTAATATTGAGTTAGTACCTTCATTTTGTTGCATTATTTTTTCAATTTCAGATCTATATTTTTCATTGCTTACTGTATAATTAATTTTTTGCAAAATTTCTCTTTCTTTCTTGGCCCTATATTTATAATTGAGCTTATACTCGAAAAGGTTAATCTCTGCTTTAAGTGTTCTGAGTCCCTGTTTGCCCAGAAGCATATCAAATTCTTCTAATGCATCAGTTTCAAAAAATGTAAGGAAATTATCTAACACTGATATTATTTTTTTTGATTTTGATATTGAGAAACCATGAAGAGTTTTTACTTTTGTAGGTTTGATTGGAATAGACTCACCGATATTACATTTTGTACTTATGTAATTGTTTGTTGCTCCAGTGTCGATGAGGATATTAACTGCTTTGCCTGTATCCCTGCAGTGGCGTTGAAGACTCGGCAATTGATTCACTCGCTTGAGAAAAACAAAGCCTGTCTTATATTCATAATCATCACTTTGTTTTGTAGCAGGTGATCGTAATTCATCGCCGCCATGTTGTGGTATGAGAAAGCCTAGTTGGTTTACTCGTTGTATCTTCTCTGGTGCGTTGTAGTTGCGAGATGAAAGATTTTGGTGCCTCTTCTGTGTATCTCCTCGAATTGGGTTATTTGGAGGTAATCCTTGCATTTGACGACTATAGTTGTTTTGTAAAGAGGCTTGGACGATGTCAACAACAGATGAGTCGACGTTGCGAGTTTTCGAGAGAAAAGTTCTGCGAAAGATTTATGGTCCTTTGCGCGTTGGCCACGGAGAATATCGCATTCGATGGAGCGATGAGCTGTACGAGATATACGACGACATTGACATAGTTCAGCGAATTAAAAGACAGCGGCTACGCTTGCTAGGTCATGTTGTCCGGATGGACGAAAACACTCCAGCTCTGAAAGTATGCGACGCAGTACCCGCCGGGGGAAGCAGAGGAAGAGGAAGACCTCCACTCCATTGGAAGGACCAAGTGGAGAAGGACCTGGCTTCGCTTGGCATATCCAATTGCCGCCACGTTGCGAAAAGAAGAAACGACTGGCGTGCGGTTGTTAACTCGGCTATAATCGCGTAATCGGTGTCTACGCCAATTAAGAAGAAGAAGAAGTTGTTTTGTAAAGGTGCAGCGTTGAAGTTGGTGGGTCTTCTGTATTGCCAGTGGCGGATTAAGTATTTTGCCGCCCTAGGCCCTGTCTGATTAGCCACCCTTTTTAAAGGATGAAATTTATTTCTTTGAGTCCGTTAATTTTATTAAGATGTAATATTTATTTCATAAAAGTATAATTGTTAAACAATATTAACAACATAAATAACAGTCAGTGTTTAGGCCAGTGCCTAAATTCTTATTAACCACCCTAGTGAGTATATAACGAACTATTGCCAGTTAAAATCACTACACTTCACTCAATGGCTTAGCAAGCTAATCACTTTTTTTCAACCCTCAACCAAGAAGGAAGAGAATCAAGACGACCACCGGCCATCATCACCATTCTTATTAACAAAGGTAATTTATAACAATTTAACGTATTAGACACAAAAAATTCGTTTTATATATTAAGCACAAAATTGGGTGTTTTTTCTTAAACTAATACACTTTCCTTTTTTTCTTATTCTTAATAATCGACGCATCGTCCTCCTTGAGTGACGCGTCGAGAATTCGAGAATAATCAGTCAGTTTTCTTAAACGATAATGTATAACTTAATTTTTAAATATCTTCTTTCTGGCTTTCGTCTAAGCAAAATCATCAAATATGTCGTTGTAATCAATTTCTTGAACTAGTTGGTCTTCAATTGACAGTAGTGCTAAAGCATTGAGTTTCTCTTGGCCCATACTTGCGCGTAAATACGTTTTGATTCTTTTCAATGTGGAAAAAGATCTCCTGAACAGTTTGTAGCCGGAATACTCAAAAAAATACGTAGAGCAATGTCTACATTTGGATAAACATCTTGAAGATTTTGAGAATGCAAAAAATTGTATGTTCCTTGCGCGGAACGAATATCTTTTGTGTTCATTAGAAAATCTTTGAGTTGACAGTGCAAATGAATACATTCATTCGCGTAAGTATCTTCCAAATCATCAGAATACTTAGTAACTAATACATCGCGCGAATTTTTAATTCATTGGTATCTATTTCATATAAATTGTCAAAAAAATTAATAAATAAATAAATTAAATATATTATATATTCTTATCACAGATGATAAATCAGCTTGAGAATCCTGAAGCTTCATATTCGCAGCATTAAAGCGATCCAAAACTGCATTCCAAACAATGACTAGAATTGCTGTTTCTAGATGTTGTAATTTTTGCTGCAGTCCCTTAGCTTCAGATCGCGTAGTAGGTTTTTCATCTTTGTTTTCACCAATAAAGTTTAGTGAACAATTATTCTAGGCCACTCTTTTTCTAATGTGTAGCATGCATCATTTCGAGCCGACCAACGAGTTTGAGAAACGCTTTTAAGTCTTAAACTTGTATGCTGCGGTAAAAAAATTATATAATTTTTGCAAAGTAGAAAAAAAGTCAACTGCTTCGGTAACAGATTCAGTGCACAAGCTCCCACAAAATTTAAAGGGTGACCAGCTAATGGATTAGTTGTTTTGATTCGTGCTTGCACTCCTGAATATAAACCTGACATGTTGCTTGCATTATTGTAAGATTGACCACGACAATTCATTATATTGGGTCTTGCGGTATTTTTATGGATTTTTTTTTTTATTGAAATTGAAATGAATTTTTAATGACTCATGCCCAGCTCTTGACCGATGCTACGGCTGCTACTATGCCGGTCTCTTTCGACCAATTCAGCGATTTTATCGCAATTTTCGACGACAGGCCTTCCGGAGCGAGGCGCATCTCCGACCACCTCTACACCAGAACGAAAACGTTGAAACCACCGTTGTGCGGTGGAAATGTAAACTGTATCGGGTCCATAAACTGCACAAATTTTATTGGCGGCTTGAGATGCCTTTTTGCCTTTATCGTAGTAGTACTGTAAAATATGTAGTATTTTCTCTTTATTTTGCTCCATGTTTGCGACGCTATAACTCACGAACGACTTAAAAGAAACGACAATCAATCAAACACGTGTTAGCGAAATGAGCTTTCCAAAAAGGTATAGCATGACCCGATGCGATGAATAAAACTAGAACTACGCGCTTTCAGCGCCAACTAGCGAAAATACCGCAAGACTTTTTTGATAACCCAATATTTAAACCATTGTCCTCAAGAGATTTTAACAAAGCATCTTCAATATCTTTAGCCTTATGGCCAGTATTTGGAATGAATTCCAGAAATCTTTCGATAAGCTTACCATTGTTACGTACATATCTAATAATTATCGTGAATTGATCAACATGAGCAATATCAGGTGTGGAATCCACAATTACAACAAAATACTTAGCAGATTGCACTTCTTTAGAAATATGTTGCAATACTTTATTTTGAATTAATAATATAATTTCTTCGTAGATTGTCTTAGATAAATACGAAGTATTTCCACGGTCAGGGTGCGCATATAATTTTAAATGTTCTGATAAAAACGAATCAAATTTAGCAAGAAGCTCAACTGAACCTAAAAAATTTCCATTATGGGGATCTCCAATTCGTTCTAAATGTTCTCTAAATGACAGCCCTCTTATTGCGAGATCTCAATTACTCGATGCGAAACTGTTTTCCAGTATAAAGTTTCTTCATAGAGCTGCTCCATTAAACGTTGATCAACACGGCCTTGAATGACAGCTCGAGCTTTGAAGTGACTAATGTTAGTTTTGTGAAAATCAGAATTTTCATGAGCTTCAATGCACGCTTTTGAGTTTTTTCCAATCTCTAAACCCTTCACCAGTAAAAGCGTTTACTTCGCCACTCCTACCAAACAGTAAACATAGAGCAAAAAATACTGATCCTTTACTTTCTGAATAAATTAACCACTCACGATGTTGAATTTCTCCGCTCTTTAAATTAAGTTGAAATAAGCTTTTAGAACAAAACTTCGTTTTATCATAATAAAAATTTGGTGAATTTTTAAAATCCGTTACATTATTTTGTGGTAAACCGTTTATAGTTATAAAATCTCGTGTTTCATCATTTATATCCCATAGAAAAGGATCACCACTTAATTGAAACATATCAGTTGTTGATTGACTTTCTTCCGCATCTTCTGATGAAAAAAAAGTTGACGACGTTTTGTTTTGTGCTGAAGTGTCATTTAATCCCGGCTAAAAACCAAAAAATCTTTTAGCCAGGGACATTAATTCATTCATTAAATTAATAAACAAATAAACCCTTTTTAGCCTTTTAAAGAACTTTGTCAATTGTATAAGGTCTTATTGCTTCTTATGACTATGTGTGCTATTTGCGTGACCACGGCTGTATATATCGACATAAATATATACAGTAGAATCCCGATTATCCGAACATCGATTATCCGAATATCCGATTATCCGGACTCATTCGTCTCGGCTCAAATTGTCAATCGGATCCCATTCAGTTGTTACAACTGAAACGCATCAGGGGCTTGGCCACAATGAAACGATGTGATTCTTTACGTCAAAGACCAATAACAAGTTATTTCCAACCAAAATTTTAAATTACATAGGCATTATGTAATACATTATTTATCGTTATAGCTCGGTTTTTATATATCGTACATATTATCTAAACTACATTTGTAAAACTTATTACATAATAAAACTTTATTATATGTAATTTAAATATTTGTGTGATCTACTTTGAAATCGTTTATCCGGATTTTCGATTATACGGAATACCCCTGGTTTTGTTTGATCCGGATAATCGGGATTCTACTGTACTTGAATTTTAATAACATTTTACAATAATTACGAATTATTGCTTTAAGCTATAAAAGTTCGTTAATATTCGTCAAAATAATTCACAATATTGCGAAAATGAAACATCAATGTTATTAAATTTTTATTTTCTTCAAATTGTTTGAATTTTTCAAAACATTGGCTATAAAATGAATATATTCATTTATTTGCCTCTATAGAAATCATTTTTAAGAATAAAAATATTTTTATATACAAACAAAAATATGAATTTTAAATGAATACTTATATCAATTCATATATGAAACACCGGATTCATTGAAAATAAAATAAGAAAACATTGTGTAATTTTAGAAGCGGCTCACTTGTAAGATTAACTTTACTAAAGATACAACAAGTCAACAGAGCTTTGAAAATTCGTCAGAAAAAGCTTATCAATATTCAATTATTTCTTTTATAAAACATTTTTTATCAGTACTGCAATTAACGAATAAAAAAGTTAATCAGAAAATGAATTACATTCTATTTCATAGAAAATTATTTTTAAATTTAGATAAAACAAATCAGAATAAATCGTTAAAATGTATTATCGTTACATTATATCAGATTTAAAATTTTAACATTCTGAAAAATTTGCCGCCCCCAAATTGTGCCGTCCTAGGCCCGGGCCTCGCGGCCCTAAGCGGTAATCCATCACTGTGTATTTTCGTGAGGAATCTACGTCCATTGGTTGGCTCTTTGGGGTGGGTGCACTCTGTGTATATTGCACTTGTACGTTTAGTTTATATCTTCGCTGATCATCGCGGTATCTTCTGTTTCGAAAGGGTTGATGTTGCATATTGTATTTCCTGTAGTCATCGTACTGAGGAAAATCGAATTGCAATTTCTCGTTGTCGTGGTATATCGTACTTGCGATGGCGTAGGCGGTTTCTATATCCTTTGGATTGTGGCTGTAGAGAGTGCCGCATGTATACTTGCTGTTCAAGCCATGAATAAACGTTCTGAAGGCTTCTTGATTCGCATACTTTTGCATTTCTGATGGGTCACCTGAGCTTCCTATTTCAATTTTTGTTAGAGCAAGATTCAATGCCCTGCTGACTTCGCAATGAAATTCCGTCAGCGTAAGTTTGTTTTGCGTAATCCTTTTCATTTCGTCTAGTAAGACGTAAAAAGGTCTCTGGTCAGCATACGTGTAGTCAAGGCGATTTATGATTGAGTAGAAGTTGAACTTCGTGTTGTGGTTGATTAAAATATCGGCTGCTTCTCCTTGAATTTTCGAATGCATTATCAAAAGTGCGATATAATATGTCGGGGTTGCGGCATATTCTTTTATTTTTTCCATGTGCGTCCACGCACGTTTTCTCCAAGATCTGTATTGATTTATATTGCCGTGAAGTCTGGCAATGCTTTAAAAATATCCAGGTTAATCTGCATTTCGTTGATTATATTTGGTTTGCAGTCCTCGTGCTGATCCGTAATTGTCACATTTGATGGCAGACTGTGGGTAGCCACTCTTTGTTTATTCTCGGTTAGAGATGTAGTTAAATCAGCAATTTGGGCCCTGAGATTTGCAATCTCCTTTGCAGACATCTCGAAGTTGGTGTTCAATAAGGGACAATGCAAATTGAACAGTTTTGTCTCTTTTTATGAGATTCCAGCGAGATTTCGATGTTTACCGGTGCTTCTGGTGCTGCTACTGGTGCTGCTTCCAATTTTTCAGGAACTTATTTTTTTCCTTCTTCAGGAACGTGGATTTTAGTTTTATCCCTTTATGTCAGGATATGGCAGGTTCAGCTCAAACTAAAAGAACGGTTGAGCCCCCAGTTAACAAACTGTTGTTGCGAGTAAAAGAAATTATATTTATTTGGGCAGTACACTTTTTTTCGTGTTGCCTTTTTTATTTATAATTTCTTACTGACTACATTTTATAATCTTAGTGCTATTTATACTTATGGAATGCGGCTGCTGTTATCTGCATACAACTTCTTTGTTGTAATTCGATATCCGTTATCTTGCTAGAACAAAGATAGTTTTGTTATGCTTATCAGTCTTTCGATATGGAATTCTGTCTGTTGTGTTTATAATGCAGGAATTTTATTATTTGTTTAAGTTAAGTGTGAAATTTACTTTGGCTATCTTCAGCGTCGCTAACTCGGGCATTAATTTCAGTCGGACGTACAGCCTGCAACCTATTCTCATAACCTCACAAAAATCACCACTGTCGCTATTGTGAGGCTTTCCGTATGCTGAGGTGATTTCAAAAGCACAAATGCTCACAATTTCCTTACAAATTTGTGATGTGTGACAGCAAACCTCTCGAAGCAAAATCGGCTATGTTTGGTTTGTTAATTTCAATATTTTCAAAGAAATTTGCAATTACTTTATTGAAATAGAATGGAAAAACTATTCTTCCAAAAGTGTTATCTATTATAACTATAAGTATTTGTTTATTACAATAAATATGTAACTTACCGTCTTTGTACATTTTACTACCTTCTAAGTATGAATAAAAAGACGTATATGTACATATTTATGTTTAAATAATTCGGACAAGATTTTATTTGTAAACATGTATGTTTTTGATACATATGCGAATAAAAATATATTTGTGTTTAAATAATACAGGGTGGGCCAAAAGAAACCAAGGGGTGTAAAAGTTTAATAACTTTTTCGTTAGTTAATTTTTTTTTTTCTTCAGATTAGAGGTACACAACGTCTAAATTTTGCAGTTAAATTTCAAGAGTTGGCCAGAAATGAAATCAACTTTATTAAAAATTTGATTATGAGTGATGAAGCTCATCTTTATTTGAATGGCTTTGTTAATAAGCAGAACTGTAAGTTCTGGGGTTCTCAAAATCGAAGAGCCATTCATCAACGCCAATTACACCCCATCAGGTGTACAGTATGGTGTGGGATCACATCTGAAAATGTCATTGGGCCTTACTTCTTCGAGAATGAAGATGGAAGTGCTGTAACCGTAAATGGAGAGCGATATCGGTTTATGATAGAAAATTGTTTACGTCCTGCTCTTGAAAACCGACCTGGAATGTGGTTTCAGCAGGACGGAGCTACTGCCCATACTGCCCGAGACACAATGGCACTTTTAAGTCAAATTTTTTTTACACCCCTTGGTTTCTTTTGTCCCGCCCTGTATGTTGCAATCTTGCAACTGCTGTTGAGTTGTTCTTTCAGATTTTGCAATCCTAGAAGTAAATGCAATAATTATATATACACAAATTTACCATATTTGCAAAGTTACTCACTTTTCTTGGTTATCCATTTCACAATTTTGTTGTGTTTTTTTTCGAACAGGTGGTTCACAGCAAAGTGATTTTCACCTCGTGTGGTGAGGCTTTTGTGCATTTCTCTTGAGAGGTTTGAGTAAGAATAGCCTTACAGAATAAACCTCACAAACCAGTTGTGAGGTTTTCTCAAAATAGGCCTGTTAAATTCTATTTGGTCACTTCTTTCAAGATGCAATTAATATTACGGGATACAACTTTGCACGAAAAATGCCTTTATTTTGTGTTACCCTACGATCAAAGATTGTTCAAGTCCAACGAAAACTCAAGCCTCTTGGTACCGAATTTTTGGACCACAGTATCTATAGTTCGCTTTTGATCGAAAATATCAGTAAGTAGGTGAGATACGTAATTGAAATTCAGAGGGAATCTTGTCCTGACGATAGTATTTCTGTGTATCAAAATGGGGTTGAATTCAATAATTCTCTGATTCCGCATATACATACAAGGTGCTTTCCAAAGTAAACAGTACTTTTTGAATTTAGAGCTTCCTGTTGGCGCCATCGAAATGTCGACTGGTTAGAATCTGCAATTGCCCAGTGAAAATTTCATGACATTTCATCTATTGGAAGTGAAGTTATTGCGTTTTAAGTGTCAGTATGTTTGTGTTATCGGTGCGAAAATGAGCTTCGAACAAAGATCAAACATTAAATTTTGTTTTAAAATTGGTAAAACTTTTACCAAAACGTTTCAATTGATGAAAGAATTTTATGGCAATGATTGCCTATTCCGTAATAGAGTGCACGAGTGGTTTCAACGTTTTCAAAGTGGTGGTGAGGACATGCTTAAATGACGATCAACATGTGGGCCAATCAAAATCCGTGATCACCGGAAATTCCATTGAAACTGTGTGTGAATTCATCAAAAGTCAGCCGAAATCATAATTGAAATTCATGGAAATGGAATTAAACATCTCCAAAATGTCGATTTATCGTATTTTGACCGAACATTTGGGCTTACGAAAGGTGTGTGCACGGTTTGTTGCGCACAAATTGACTGACGACCAAAAATTGCTCAGAATCCAACATTCGAAGCACGATTATTCGACCAAAAATCACATTTTACCATTAACGTATTCAAAAAAAATGCATTTTCCCATGAAAGGAAAGCATTATGCAGACGTAGAGACCATTCAAAAGGCATACTGGCGGCCATACCGGCCAACGAGCTAAAACCCTCGTTCGACATGCTTTTGGACAGTGCAAAAAGCCGTATTGAAGCAGAAGGAGACTATTTTGAATAAAATAAATTGATGTTGCCGAAAAAAACATGTATTCTGTTTTTTTTTTTAAGTCCTGTTTACTTCGGAAAGCACCTTGTACTTAATACAAAGATATTCGAACTTTCAGGTGACTTTATACTACATATACTCGTATAAGACGAATTTGTCGGTCTATGCCACAAAAAAACAAAAGTCAAAATTGTTTAGAATTTGAGTGTGTCTTTATTTGTTAGATGGTGACTTAAGACTAAACTTCCATTTTATCATCCGCAGGAATGAATCTAAATTCTTTCTGTCGGCAATGATGCCTCTTCTAATTCAATTTCCTGCGGCATATTCTGATTTTGTTTTCTTAATTTTGCATATAGCTTTATAAATGGATTTTGGGTAACATATTTTGAGTATAAGAATAATAAAATAAGTGCAGTGGTTATAATAATTATTAGTATATAAAGTGTAGTGTTGGTTTGTGAAATGAGTTCGACAATATCGTTGTGTTGTACAATGGGGTTAAGTCAATTTTCTGGACTTAAAAGGTTTTCACTTAGGATTATGTTATTAATTTATATTTTGCATTGCATCACCCTTATCATTTTGTTTCCTTCTATTTCTGTATTATTGTTTGAATTTTAACAGTTTTGTTTGAGATTGGTTTTGGTCAAATTCCAAGTAATGTATTAGGTTGTATTATATTTTATTATATCTCTTCTCCTTCTTAATTGACGTAGAGAATCTCCAGAAGCAGGTTGAAGAAGTCGCACGATCGGGAATCGCCTTGTCTGAAACCTCGTTTGGTATCGTACGGCTCGGAGAGGTCCTTCCTGATTCTGACGGAGCTTTTGGTGTTGCTCAACGTCAGCTTACACAGCCGTGTTAGCTTTGCGGGGATACCAAATTCAGACATCGCGGCATAAAGGGCTTTAATCTTTCACACAATACGCTCGACAGAACCTTATATGCGCTGTTTAGGAGGCTAATCCAACGGTAGTTGGCGCAGATTGTGGGGTCTCCTTTTTTATGGATTGGGCATAGCACACTTAAATTCCAATCGTTGGGCATGTTTTCGTCCGACCATATTTTACAAAGAAGCTGATGCATGCTCCTTATCAGTTCTTCTCCGCCATTTTTGAATAGCTCGGCCGGAAATCTGTCGGCCCCTGCCGCTTTGTTGTTCTTCGAGCGGGCAATTGCTATTCGAACTTCTTCATGGTCGGGCAATGAATCGTCATCGATTGGGGAATCGGGTACGCCTTCTCTTGGCGTTCACTGTCATTTAGCAGGTTGGAGAAGTGTTCCCGCCATAATTTAAGTATGCTCTGGGCATAGGAGACTAGATCACCTTTGGTGGTTCTACAAGAGTATGCTCCGGTCTTCAAACTTTCTGTAAGCCGCCGCATCTTTTCGTAGAATTTTCGAGCATTACCCCTGTCGGCCAGCTTATCAAGCTCTTCGTACTCACGCATTTCAGCCTCTTTCTTTTTCTGTCTACAAATGCGTCTCGCTTCCCTCTTCAACTCTCGGTATCTATCCCATCCCGTACGTGTTGTGGTCGATCGTAACGTTGCGAGGTAGGCCGCCTGTTTTCTCTCCGCTGCGACACGGCACTCCTCGTCGTACCAGCTGTTCTTTTGCACTTTCCGAAAACCAATGGTTTCGCTTGCAGCTGTACGTAAGGAGTTTGAAATGCCGTCCCACAGTTCCCTTACACCGAGTTGTTGATGGGTGCTCTCAGAGAGCAGGAGTGCAAGCCGAGTAGAAAATCGTTCGGCTCTCTGTTTTGTTTGCAGTTTCTCGACGTCGAACCTTCCTTGTAAAACACTGGAGACGTGTCTTCCGTCTGTCACAACATGATCGATCTGGTTGGTGGTTTTTCGATCCGAAGACTGCCAGGTAGCTTGATGAATCTTCTTATGCTGGAATCTAGTACTACAGATAACCATATTTCGGGCCCCGGCGAAGTCGATCAGCCTCAACCCATTTGGGGATGTTAAAGTCGCCTAGCACGATTTTGATATCGTGGCGGGGGCATCTCTCATAAGTGCGCTCCAAGCACTCATAAAAGGCCTCTTTGGTCACTTCGTCATACTCTTCCGTCGGGGCATGGGCGCGATATGTTGAAGAACTTCGCTTTGATGCTGATTGTGACTAGACGTTCATCCATCGAGGTGAATGACAGTACTCGGCGATGGAGTCTCTCTTCCACCACATCCCGCACCGAATTTGTGCTCCTTTATATGGCCACTGTAGCAAATGGCACAAGGACATGCTCGCCTCAGTCCTTGTCCCGTCCGTTGTATTTCTTGGACGGCGGTGATGTCAACCTTTATTTTCACAAGGTCATCAACCAGCTGGGCAGCGGCACTTTCCCAATTATGGGACCAGACATTCCAGGTGCACGCCCTCAAATCATAGTTCTTAATTCGATTGCCATGGTCGTCATCAAAAGGGGGGTCACTCATCCGAGGCTTGCTGTTTCCTTTCATGGGTGGTGTTTTTTTACGTGGCGGGTCCCAAACCCAGCGTACAACCCTAAGTAGGGAATATTTCGCCATCTCACTTTAGCTCGCCTTCAAACGGATGTTCTTAGGCTACCCATTTTTTTAATTGTTGATTTCTTCATTTTATTTATTTTATGTTTTAATTTGGTTGCACTGCTGCACTTTCGCGGTTTTATTGAGGTAACCTTTCGGATTTACGTCTTCTCCCGATTTCTGTAGCGTCTTCCTGATTTTTATTTATGTTTTATCTATGCCGTAACAGATTTTTGCGTTATACGGTGTCACACTATTGTTCGATATTCTGTTCTTCTGTGTTTTTTTTGTTTATGAATGTGCCACTTATGTTATTATAGCCCTATGCCATAAAAATAAAAAAAAAAACTCAAAAATTATTAAAATTTGAGTGTCTTTATTTATTAGATGGTGACTTAAGACTAAATTTCCATTTTATCATTGGCAGGAATGAATGTAAATTCTTTCTGTTGCAATATAAACCAAAACTGCAAACAAAACAGTTTTGCCACAGCCGCACTCAGAGCACTTAGAGCATAAAGACCAAAATACTGTAAACAAATTTTGTAAACCGTGAGTGTATGGCAGAATGCGTCACTATATATATATAAAATAAATTAGACTCCTATCCTCCGGTTGAGATTTTACATCATAAGATATTTCCTTAGCTTTAATTCTTGCAAGTTGCAAGAGTTTATAATGTTCGGTTGCCATTTCTTACTTATTTCTTGTAAATTTGTTGTATAAGGATATTTTAATTTCCAGTATTTTATTTTAAACTTAGTTTATAAATAATTTTAAAGTTTTGTTACCTTTAACATATAAGCATGTTAGCAGGAACAAGCAGTAACAAGCATATCCTTACCCATTTGTTACTTCTAGGAAATTCAATTCTTTTAAATAAAATTCATTTTTTTTTTTATTATTTCGCTTTATTTAATAATAATAATATAATACTGCGTTACTTACTTTGTCTTTTAGGGACTTTTCAATGGCAGTGAGACGGGTCTCAATGGCATCCAGCTTCTGGAGTATATATCTGAAAAACATGAATGTATTTTTTTAAAACAAATACTAATATATTTATATACAGAAAAAGCTCCGTATTCGCGTTTTCACTATTCGCGGATTAAAAAAATGAGACCCAATTTTTATATTGGCGACTAAAAATTTTTTTATTCACGGATCTAATAAGTATATACATATAATAAAATTATTCCAATAGGTATCCAACCCAATATTCTTGTCAAATGGACTAATAAAAAAGTAAAATAGATCTTAACAAGTTAGCCTAAAATAATGTTGTTAAATGATATCGCCGCGATCGGTTGAATGAAAGTAACCTTATACCTCAATAAATAAAGTACACTTGTGCTCACACAATTAAGCCACATAAACGTTATGGTGTACAAATTCATAAAAGTTTAATTTTATTGATAAGTTTCACAAAATTAAAAGAAATTACTTAAACTTTATTGTACTTAAAGTTTTTAATTTTAATGTAAAAGCAAAAGTCTGTCTTCTTCTTCAGCCACCTGTAAAAATAAGCTGTCAGATAAAAGAGTTCGATGTTTTGTTCAAAAAAACTTGCCTTATATTGATTTATATTTTGTTGGGAATCCCTTTTGCAAAATTACTTCCCTGCAGCGTTGGTTCATTGTACGGACCAGTGTGTTACATTAGTCCGGAGTAATTTTGCCACATTCTTCCTTTAAAATTTGCCACAATGTAGCCTTATTTGACGGGTTTCTCGCCGCAACTGCCTTTTAATAATCCCCCATAGATTGTCTATAGGGTTTAAATCTGGGTTTTGGACAGGCCACTCAAGACATTCTTCAAATCATTGCCTAAGCCTTAAGATAATTAATTAAAATGTTAAAAAACATCAATCAGATCATTTTTTTATATACCTCTTTGTTTTTTTTTTGTCAACTAGGAACATATCCCCTTTAATCTCATATACATTTCCATCCCGTATTCACGGTTTCTGTATTCGCCGCATATTTATAGAACATATACCCCGCGAATAAAGAGCTTTTACAGTATTAATACATTGTACATACCTGCATGGCCACCAGACGGTGACGGTACCACAATTTTTGATGGTTCTACTGGAGGAGCGCAAACGAGATTATAAGATATTTTTTTAAATACTTTATCTGTAAAAAAAATATTATTAGAAATTCCAAAATATTTATGTTCAATACAACCTCTATGGGGACTCAACGGTTGTGAGCATTCCACTTCGAAATCCATTTCTTCCACCAGGTCATCAAAATATTGTACTTGCGAAATATCTTCTTAGATTAACATCTAAGTAAAGAAGTTGTATATTTCAGCACTAAGGACAAGACTGCATAATTTAATAGTTTAAAAAAATTAAAATGTAAATATCCTCTTTTGAAAATACACTCCTCTAGAGACCACTATAATTCAGTTTCAATTTTTAAAAACCTGCTACGGAGCAGAAATGCGTATCTGTACATACATATATTCGAACTATGTTCACTTTTATTCATTATGAAACACTAATGTTCAAATATCATTGAACATGCTTACTTATCAGCAAAGCCGAAAATCTACTAAATATAAATATCTACTTATATATTAATATGCTTACATATGTACATACAGATATATGTACATAATGCATTTACATGCAATGCACATCTACCGTGCGATTCTGTAACTTGAGACAGTCTCAAGTCTTTAAATTTGAGATTTTAAGTTAGAGACAATTTTTGAGACTTGAGACGATTTTGCTATTCTGTAAGTGACAGTCACTAAAAATTTGCGAGTCTCTCAACTGAAAACGAACAGGTCTGAACATCTGTCACATTTCATTATTTAGAGATGTATGTAAAACCTGAATGAAAAAAGACTGTCGATAACAAATATTAAATTATCTTTAATGCAGTGAAAAAGGTTAACTACCAATTAAAATAAAAATAAAATGTTGTACTTGAAATATTATAGAGCTAAAATTTATGTGAAATTGATTTTTTTCTACTTTTACCTGATTGAGTTTTGTATAAAACATAGACACCAACAATCGATTATTATCTGTGATGATCTCTATAAGTGAATTGTCAATACATATGTACATACATTCAAAATGGAAAGCAGAGGTAAGTAAACGTTAAATTAAAGATTTGCTGTTATATTCTTTTACTTTTATATAATTAACTGTTGCATTTCCAGAATCCTTGCGTACAACAAAGGAACAAATAGAATGCTACTTAGCCTTTCTGGAGCTTCACCCTCAAATGAAGCTCCACAAGAATGATCCTACGCGGCCCAAAAGGTTGGAAGAGCTGTGGATCGAGCTTGCCCAACAGCTAAACGCTCTAAAGGGTCCATCCCGTTCGCCCACCAAATGGAAGGAGGTAAATCTTTAAATATACACTTATATACTTATACATCTATATTTCAATTGTAATAAATATCTTTTTTATTTTACAGTGTTTGAACCACTGGAAAAACCAAATCCGATCGAGGGCAAGAAAAGCGAAGGTAAGCAGAATATTAACTGGTGGAGGACCAATGAAAGATATTCAGTCCTCCGAGTTGGAAGAACGGGCGATAGAAGCGTTAGGGAGGACCGTTGTTGATGGCCTGCCAGATGTCCCAACAATTGGAGTGGAGGTATGATTAAATAAAATATTTGCGTATAATATGTTTATAAATACATTTATATAAAATGGAATGATATTTTCTTTTTTTCGTTTAGAACGACATTATAATAAATATGGATCCGCAGAGTCCTTTAGTATGTGAAATGCCATCTACATCACGTTCACGAAGGCAGACTTCGCAAGAAATGTTTGCGGATATGATGGCTGCAATGCAGAGGAGGAGTGAGGAAGAAGCAAAATTTAGAGAAACATCGCAACAATGCTTCGAAAAAGTTGCTGAATCTTTAAATAATATGGCAAGTGCTATTGTACAGCTATCAGAAGCTGTTCTAAAAAAAAATTAAAAAAAATTGTGTTTAAATTAAGATAATATTTTTAAGTTCCTCTTAATGTATATAATGTAAATACACACCAAAGAATATGTTTAAGTTAAGAAAATATTTTTAAGTTCCTCTTAATGTATATAATGTAAATACACACCAAAGAATATGTTTAAGTTAAGAAAATATTTTTAAGTTCCTATTAATGTATATAATGTACATACATACATATAAAAGAAGACTGAATAAGTTAAATTTTTTTTATGTTCCTATTAATGATTATTATGTACATACATATAAAAGACTGAATAAATGAATCTATTAATTTTTTGTGAAAATATAAATGAAAGATTTATTTGTAAAGATATTTATTTACAAAGATTGTGTGAGAGAATTTAAGCAGTTACGTCGTGTATTTATTCCTGCATTGTAATACTGATTTGTTTGAGCTGGAGAATTATCATTGAAGGAAGAGTCTTCAAAGTTTTCAATATCTATTTCATCGAAGTCACAAATACCATGTTTTTGCAAAATGTTGTGGAAAATTGAGCAAGTATAAACTAAGAACGCGGCGTTTGAGGGTGTATACCTCAGTACTCGCTCTTTAGATAGGCAACGGAAACGAGAATTTAAAACACCAAAGGTTCTTTCAATTATGTTCCTGGCCTTTATATGGATTCTGTTATAAAGAAATTCATTTGGTGCAGATGGGTTTGATGTAGGAGTCAAAAGCCCTGGCTCTAGTCGATAACCTGAGTCATCTAGAAGCCACTTAAATGAACCAGAAACATGTTGCCTTAATAATTTTATTCTGGCCGGCGATGTTCTCCAAATTCCGGAGTCATGGCATGAGCCAGGAAAACGAGCATTTAAATGGCGAAAAATAAGTTTGTCGTCACAAATCTAAAATTCATATATATATATATATGTTAATTACATTAAATTAATACTTTAACCTACCGCTTCTACGTTAATACTGTAGTAACCCTTTCGGTTCATGTATTCATGTGGAATAACGTTAGACGACGAAGACGGTCCAATTATTGCAACATGGGTGCAGTCAATAGCACCAATCACTCCTTTTATTCCAAACTTATTATGGAAACTAGAAATATTTGTAAGATTTAATATACTTGTTTTAATTTAACTCCTATATAGTATATACTTTACCCCATTTTAATTGTGTTGTAGTGCTCTGTTGCATTTGGGAAGCTTATTTCCACATTTTTGTGTTCCAACACAAGTTTGCATATATGCCTTATACTTCGGGATATGCTAGGTTGGCTCATTGCAGATAAATGGCTATTTCCAATGCAGTATTGGTATGAACCATTTGAAAAAAAATATAGCACTGAAACGAACTAGAAATAGTACACCAATGTTTAGTAAAAAATTGTAATTTAAAAGCATGAACACTCACCCGAATCTCAAAAGGAATAGCAAACTTTCGGAAACGATTATCATAAGGTTTCAAATCCTGCAACGATTTCGGAAAACGAAAATATTTTCTAAATATTCCTTCCTCCAAAAAAATAGATCCTCAGTATTCCTTAAGTGCGCCAAATTCCTCCTGTTTGCATTTCCAATTGAAAGAAATTAATAATATTTTTATATTCATTGCTATTAAACAATACTTACCTTTCTTCATTTTCATAAGTTTGTAAAATTAACAAAAAAGCTGCAACTTCTTCGTCCATTGCTTGTTTTCTATTTTCTTAATACGTTTGTGACCTGCTTATTACCAGCTGACAAAATTTGAGACTATGTTTTGAGACTAGAGACTGAGACTGTATTGTGAATAGTAACTAGTCTCAAATTGAGACTTTGCCTCAAAATGTCTCAAATAGAGACTAGAGACTGGTTACAGAATCCCGCTACTAATAATAATAAAAATGCATGAGACACAACTCATAAATTTACAGAAGAGATAACACACACACACACACATGTATTAAATTGTAAATTTCAAAATAACCCCATGTCAAGCAGCAATAAACAATATGCTGCAATACGTACAAACATACACATATATTTAGTTATTTAAGATGGTGTCAAAATTTGTATATAAGCAAGAAAAATACGAAATAAAAACCAGAATGAATATATTCTCCCTCGAGATAAGACGTTTCATTTCCCCCCCCACCAGTGGTAAGGAATGACAAGTTCTTTTTTGAGGTCAATGTTTGACAACATAAATCAAACATTTTTGGTCATTGGAGCCGGATAAAGAGCTCGGCCAAATTAAAAAGTCTTATTTACAAAACAGGCAATATACAAAAAACCCTGTTCAAAATACAGGTAAATTAAAACAAAAATATTTGTAAGACGGGTGTATATTCCCGCATTAAAACCGATCGCATAAGCCGTTTTAGCAGAGACTAAACGCAGTGATCTAGCTGCTATTCAAGAGATATTCAGCGGCTGTGAGTCGAGGCACAGCAAGGTCAACAAGACGACCAAATCAATATACCTCCAACGATTTCTTTGGAGAACAACTAGAAGTTTATTAATAAATACGAAAAGTGTTGCGGAAAAACTCTCAAAATGGTAATAAACAAGAAGAAAATTCCAACATTTTTCCAACAGAGCCATCAAGTAAAACAAAAATTGAAGTAGTTGAAGCTAAACACCAAGACTTAGATCGAAAAACTTCCTTATTCATGAGGAAAGTTGAAAACCTCAGAAGAAAAATGGAAGATCTAAATATAAAATTAATGATCAACAACGATCATTTAAAGTGTTTAGACTTTTTATTCGCAGATATTCAAAAACTAAAAGGCAAATTAAAGTTCAATGAAGAAATTGAAATCTTATTCGAAGAAATTTATGACGAATACTACGAAGAGCTTAAACATTTAAAGTTACAAAAAGAAGAGCCTAAATTTCTTATCGCCCTAACTTTGAAGAAAGAAAAATAATAAAAATTCCAACATTTTATGGCGATATTAAGGAATGGGCCAAATTTTCAACGTGTTCAAAGTTATGGTACATGACAACGAGCAGATGAAGAACACAGAGAAAATCCTGCGTCTTCGTCAATGCTTAAAAGGCGAAGCTGCACGAGTAATACAGCATTTTCAAATTTCGTCAAAAAATTATGAAGCTGCATGGAGTTTACTTAAGAAAAAGTATGGCAATCAGCCAATTCTGTTCATCGTACCCAAATTATCTACAACTGCGACGAAACTAACTAATGCAGTACAAAAGATTGAAGATGAAAACCTTATAAAAGTTCGACTACTCTCTCTATCTTCTGTTGAGGAAAAAACAACAGAAATAATAGAGAAAGATAGAAAGGAAAAACAAACTGAATTGGTACCTTCGCACTTATCTCTTCCGGCAGGCTCACATTTAGGAGAAATGTGGGAAAGTGCAGAAAGGAAGGGAAAGATTTCGTAAATTATAAAAACCAGCCAACAATTACAGTTCGCCAAACTGCTAAAATGATGAACCATTCGGAAGATGATTGGAATGATTTTACAACCATAACCAAACGGAAAGGACTTCAACGTTGGATTGGTGACAGACGAAGTAGATGCACACCAACGACTGCAGCAATATCCGGCACAAAAGTGAAGAAATGGATGCATCGATATTACAAGCGCAAAAAGACTAAATTTAAGAAAGTTAAGTTTAAGTACCATACTTGTACATATAAATATTCATATACAGTCCACTAGTTTTAAATAATCATTTCTTTCCCTCGGCAATATGTTCAAATATCATTGAACATGCTTACTTATCAGCAAAGCCGAAAATCTACTAAATATAAATATCTATTTATATATTAATATACTTACATACATACATATACTTATATGTACATAATGCATTTACATGCAATATACATCTAATAATAATAAAAATGAATACACATATATTTAGTTCAGGCCTGTCCAACATACGGCCCCGGGCCACCATCCGGCTCGCATAGGCCCTTCATCCGTCCCGCCATCGCTTAGAGTCCTTGGGCATCCCAGTTGTATAGGTTTGCTTCTATATGTTTACATGTGTGTGTGTCAATTAAAAAACTTACTCTATTGCAAGTAAAACAGTGCTCCCTGTAGTAAATAAAATAAGTAGTTGATCAAAAAGAGTACCTATAAAGTACTGTACTGTGCAAGTGCCTACAAATTGGTTTAAATCTCATGAGTATATCAAGCAAAACGCGTACATGTCCAAAAAGAAAACAAAACAAAAGAAGCGTGCCATATGGCACGAACTGATTCAAATTGCGCAACAACAAATTCATGAGAAATATTTCCGTCACAAACATCAGCACGAGCTAATGGGAAAACCTGTGTATTTGTGTTTTCGCATTCTCGCTCCAGCAAATTTTGTGGAAAAAATAGCAACAACATTCATCATTTTTTCGTATGATCCGTTCATCAAGAAGTAATAGGAAATCCTATATATCTACATAATATTAATTACATACAAATTAATATAATATCAATTACATACAAATTGTTTGAAAAATAAATAATTAGTAATGACTTCAAAAGTCATCTGTCTCTTATTTGCCTCGTGTGCGTGTGATTGGGTATGTACACGATGAATGTGTGCTTACATCATGTAGAAAAAAAACGGCTCTCAATAAGTCGGATTCAACTTGTTTTGACAGTTTTAAGACAACGATCGGAGCGATTCAAGCGATACATAAGCGAGGAAGAAAGTGAATTTGAGCAGTGTTTTGTGTTAAATCAGTTTGTGAATTAGTTGTGTTTTTAATAAAGAAACCACTGTTTTTCGGGCTTTGGCACTACATATATTATTTCGTGATTTATTGCATTGAAATAATGAAACGGTAAGCAAATAATCCAATTCTCCAAAAATGTAATTATTTTAGTTATGATGTTTTTCTTTAGTTATAATTTATAAGTTGTGCTACAATTAAAATTTTTCAGATCAATATGTCATCATCAGAAAAGAGACGTAAAGTTGATGCAGAATGTCGAATGTTTAAAAATAGTTGGACGGAAGCCTTTTTTATCATAGAACAAAATGAAACTATACTGTGCCTCACGAAAAAATATCACTTTGCAAGGAACACAATATAAAGCGCCATTATTCTACAAAACACGCTTCTAAATATGATGAGTACAAAGGTCAAATTCGAATTGATCGCGTAAACAAGCGATGTTCAAAATACCGAAAGAAAATTCCGAAACTGTTACAAAAATTAGTTTCATGATAGCAGAAGTCATTGTCAAGCGAAGCAAACCTCTATCAGACAGAGAGTTCGTCAAGAAATGCTTGGAGATATTCGCTTCAGTAGCCTGTCCGGAGCAGAAAAAAATAATAAAAAATATAAGTTTGTCACATCAAACCATAGCAAGAAGAATAGATTTCATGGCCAACGATATTGAGTCGTCTTTAAAAACGCAATTGCAGAAATGTGTTTTCTATAGTTTAGCGCTCGACGAAAGGACTGATATGTCAGATACAGCCCAATTGGCAGTTTTCGTGAGAGGAGTATCCGAAGACTATACCGTTATCGAGGAATTGTTAGATTTGCGTTCAATGAAAGATACAACCACTGGACAAGACATCTACGAAGAAGTTGTATAGAAAAATATGGACTTCAAACAGAAAATCTTTGCGGCTTAACAACAGATGGTGCGCCTGCAATGACAGGGAAGAGAAACTGCTTTGTGGCTTTGATGCGTAATAGCATCACACATACAATCATACAGCATCATTGTATTATTCACTAAGAACAGCTATGTGCAAAAGTTCTAGACCTGAAACACGTGATAGATAAAGTAGTGCAGACAGTTAATTTTATACGCGCAAGAGGGCTTAGCCACAGACAGTTCCAGGCTTTTCTGGCTGATGTCGGTTCAGATCACGAAGACGCGTTCGCTGGCTCAGGAGAGCAGCTACACTAAAACGATTCTATTCCCTGCTGGACGACTTAAAGATTTTTCTTGACAACAAAGACCAAGAAATTACTTTCCTTACTGATGAGCAGTGGTTGGCTGATCTGGCTTTCCTGGTTGATATATATACTTAACTAAATATCTTTCTGATCTTAACTTGAAACTGCAAGGGAAAGACCAACTATGCACACAGTTATACGAACACGTTCCAGCTTTCACAAAAAAGCTTTTGTTGTTGGAAAAGCAGCTGGAACAAAAGCAGTTCATTCTTTGGGAGACCTTATCTACAAGAAAGCAAGATACCTTGGATTTTGACAAGTACGTGTTGATGTTACAAAGATTAAGGAACGAGTTTGATGACAGATTAGCAGACTTCAAATCACAAACTCCCTGTTTCAAAATCCATTTGATGTTGAAATTGAAGGCGCTGCGCTGAATTTACAGCTGGAGCTAATACAATTGCAAAGCAGCTCTCATCTAAAAGCAGCATATAATGATTGTCTTCCAAACTTAATTGAATTTTACAAAAAGTATATTACACCCAGTCAATACCCAAACCTTACTAAGCTGGCTATTCAACAAATTTCTTTATTTGGTAGTGCATATGTATGTTTGCGAGCAGCTGTTTTCTCGCATGAAATTTAACAAATCAAAAACCAGATCATCTTTATTAGATAGCCATCTTAAAGGCATTTTGCGCATAGCCACTTCTAAAACTCCAGCTGACATAGATGCGCTATGCAAACAGAAAAAATGTCAGACATATCTTTATGTGCCAAGGCCATAGTTACATTAATAATAATATATTAAGTTTTATGTGATGTTGCTTTTTATAAATAAAACCGTGCGTTAAGAAAGAATTGGTTTTTGGGGTAAAAATACTATTGAATTTGGGCTATGCATCAGTGAAATCAATCGAGTCCAATCGATTGTCAGCCTGGTGGACTGCATATTAAGAAATGGTTCTCAAGCGTGGAAAGACAAAAAAATCGGCTGGCAAGGTTATGGCATCAGTCTTTTGGGATGCCCGTGGTATATTATTCATCGAATGATAAATGAGCCAGTTTTAATTCATTGCATTGTGTATTTGATTGCAGTTCTATTCTACCATTCTCAATATTTAGCAATTTTATTATTTTTCAGGAAGGATCAGTTTGAAATTGTACGCATATACATATGTATTCATCGTTCCCGTTTAAATATTGCATTGATCTGTGCAATGCTTCGAAAAAATTTCTGTATATCTCAAATTTTTTATCAACACTTCAGTTATGCCGCTATTTTTCTTATGCCAGACCTTTTGCAATTTTAAATTGCCTGTCAAGATACCCCCTCCAATAGTTAGCAGGTATGAAAAAAATGTTATAGCTACCCATAGATGTATTGAATCACCCAATTTATTACTTAAGAACGAACAACTCTGTCCACAATATAAAAACTTGATCCACGGATGTCGCCTTTTACTTTGGCATCGTTTTCTTTAATGCACGTTTACGCCAATTTAAGGTTTGAATATTGGATACTGTGATTGTAGCGCCATCTATCGGTCAAACATTCCAAAATTAACAATTTATTAAAAATGAAAAAATAATTTAAAAACATTTTCCAGTGGACCAAATTATAAATCTAAACCATTCTCGAATCTCCTTGAATATACACACAAAATTTCATCAAAATCGGTCCATCCGTTTAGGAGCAGTTCAAATGCAAACACACGGTCAAAAGATTTATATATATAAAGATAAATATAGATACTAAAACTGAAGGTCATTTTATTTTTTTTTTTTTGGCCCGCTACGGTTATGAAAATGCTAAACATGGCCCTTCACAAAATTATGTTGGACGGGCCTGATTTAGTTATTTAAGGTAGTTTTAAAATGTGTATATAAGCAAGAAAAATACGAAATAAAAACCAGAATGAATATATTTTCCCTCGAGATAAGACGTTTCATTTCCCCCCACCAGTGGTAAGGAATGACAAGTTCTTTTTTGAGGTCAATGTTTGATAATACATACAAATCAAACAACTCTTGCGTTTTGTCAAAGAGTCAAGTGCTGAACACATTGAGCACGACAGACTGCAAACGACATCTGTCAAATATTAAAACACACACGTTCTTAGGGACACAGTTATGTAGTTGTGCAGCTGCCTCAATACCTGTGTCCCTAAGAACGTGTGTATTCTAATATCTGTCGCGCTCATTGGTTCAGCGCTCGTGTGATGATAGAAAATTCAAGCTGTGCCGAAAAAAATAAACGAATGGCCGCCTATTGACCGCTTCCCTTGCCGCTGTAACAGCTTCGCCTACAAACTAGCGTAAATATGTATGCATATGTATGAGCTTGCATACATATCGACGAAGATTTTTGCGAGTCACGGAAAAATATTTTAGAATGGACAAATATTATAAATCGACAACTCCGTTGTTGCCACTTTTCTGACTTCTTTCTGTGAAGAAGCATTAGAAAGTTGTTCAATTTATGATTTTTAGCTTTCGTCATCGTCACGAAAAGACGCTTGTAGGCAAAGGCATGTTCGGGGAGATGTTTCGACGTCTGTTTTTATGAATGAAGCGAGGTCGCTTGTAGAATTTGCGCCTGCGTTTATGAATGAAATCGTTTTTGTTGTAAAATTTACTACATTTGGGCTTCGCCAATTCGGCTGCCAAATTGACTTTTGATGCTTCTGCTATTTGAGCAATTGTTTTTATACCCTGAACAGGGTATATTAAGTTTGTCACGAAGTTTGTAACACCCAGAAGGAAGCGTCGGAGACCTTACACAGTATATATATAAATGATCAGTATGTCGAGCTGAGTCGATTTAGCAATGTCCGTCTGTCCGTCTGTCTGTACATATACGAACTAGTCCCTCAGTTTTTAAGATATCGTTTTGAAATTTTGCAAACGTCATTTTCTCTTCAAGAAGCTGCTCATTTGTCGGAACTGCTGATATCATACCACTATAACATATAGCTGCCATACAAACTGAACGATCGGAATTAAATGCTTGAATGGAAAACTTTCACATTTGACAAGATATATTCACGAAATTTGGTAGAGATGATTTTCTGAAACAATAGAGTAATCTCCGAAGAAATTGTTTAGATCGGTTAACTATAGCATACAGCTGCCATACAAACTGAACGATCGGAATCAAGTTCACGAAATTTGGTATAGATTATTTTTTAAGCCAACAATATAATCTTCAAAAAAATTGGTCAGAACGGATTACTATAGCATAGCTTCCAAACTGAACACATAGTTACTAACAGAAATGCACCTGTGAAGGGTACTTAGCTTCGGTGCAACCGAAGTTAACGTTTTTTCTTGTTTTTGTAGAACAATGCTTCAATTTTTTGTTGGTGACATATTCACATGTGTACGCATATGTATGTATGTATGCTTGTGCATTATTTGTTCGGAAGTGTATACAAATACATGTACATATGTACCAGAGAACTGCAACGAGTAATAAATTTTTGTGTATACTTAAGTACTGATCCGTTACTCTGTCTGATTCTGTCAGTTCAGTTCATGTACACGAAGCGAACTATTTGTCTTCAAATCAGCGATAGAGAGCAACTTTGTATCACTAGCGATCAGTTTATACCTGATTTGTTTATGAACGTTCGTATCAGCAGAAAATACCCAAAGTGATGCAAATTCATGCTTCAATGATTGAAATGATCGACAGCGTTCGGTTTGTATCAGAGAGCTGCAATGATCACAATTTTTTCAATCATACCCGATCATTGACTCAAATTTTTTGTGACGGAAAACTTTGCTTCAACAAAAATGAATGATCGTAAGCGAGCGTGCTCAAAGCGAACATTCAGTTCCAATCACTGTTGCTTGTTTCGTCATGATTTTTCTCGATCGAAAGCCTTGTGTGAGCAGCAAAGAATGTTCGAGAATGCTGCTTGCATTCCGATCGATCACAATCATAGCGTTTAGTCATACCGGGTGGTTCCTGCCAGCAGCGCAGTGGCAGAGCGTTCTTTTTCTTTAGCTGGAAATATTATAACTGAAAAAAGAAATAGGCCATGTTCAGTTGAAAGCTTATTTTTTTTTAATTCATTTTATAAAAGTTTTAGCGATTAAGATTGAAACCAGAAAATAAACCTTTTTTTTAATTTTAAGTTTTTGTTGATCTCAATGAAGAAGTGATTAAAATTAGAAATTTGTGTTTCCTAAGATTTAATTGAATTTTAGTTTTAGGCGTTAAAAATGAAGAAATATATGCAGTAATGTTTTGGTTAATTTTGTGCATCGCAACTTGTTTCCGTTAAAACACACAAATATGTACATACAAATTATGCACATACATACATACATATTCGCAGGGCAATTCTCGATCTGATTGGTTCAATCACAATCAATTCAAACGCACAGTTGATCGATGTCGGAATTTTCGTGCATCGTTGGACTTGATCGTCTTTTTCTGTACAATCATTTCCAATCATCATACCAGAACCAACCAATCAGTTTCAATCAGTAAGCAGAGCAATCAAATCAACTGATCGAACTCCTTCGTTTTGAGCACGAAACTCGATCGAACAATTTTGTAGCGAACCGCTGTGCTGAGTTTGACCGTTTTGAGCGTGGCTGATCAAACCAGATCGATCATACTCAATGCAGGTCTCTGGTTTGTATTTCATCCTTTCATCCCCTAAACACTAATTTACTCTAGTGCACTTCTGTTCTATTTCAAATACATATGTTTGTATACACATGTATGTACATATGTATATACATATGTTATATGTATATGTAATCGATGCAATTTCCATTGTTTACGCTTCGAAAATTTGTAACATGCGCATATTTTCAAAGCTGATACATTTTTTGCAACACATGATTCAAATCAGTCCAGCAGAAAATTTTTGTTGTTTGCTGTACTTTTAGATTTACCCATAGATTTACTGGTAGATTTACTTATAGTTTACCCAAAGTTTCATTTCAATTCAATCAATCGTCGCAACGCTATGAACTGACATGATACGATTGCAACCGAAGCCAGCCATACGTTCACACGATCGTGATTGCCGAAGAACAGATTGCTCGTGTTGCATCAGATCAGTTGACGCTGACAGGTACACGAATTGATTAACAATGTTGTCTATGCTGAACTAAATTGATTTGATTGTGTTTTTGGCACGACTGTTTGTTCCGATTTTATCATACTCGTTGCAGCTCTCTGGTATGTACATATACATAAGTATATATGAATGTATGAACAAACAAGTGTTTATCTAGATTAATGCGCGCACACGTAATCAGCCCTATCACGCAATCCATCGTAGAGTATTTTTTCGGGAAAGTTACGAAACTGCTATCATGCAATTCGAACAGTTCCGAAAGTAAGTTCGAAATTCGTAGAGTTGCGTTCACTGAATTCACTCGGAACGGAAAATGTTTAAGTTTAGCGGAATTTTTGTACGACAGGTTTGTGCTAACGGAGAAATAAATTTCCATATGTGAGAGTCATGATTGCTGCCAGGAAACTGAGCATTCACATAACGTATTTTCATTTTATTGTCACATATCTGCAAAACATTGATTAAGATGTTTGAAATGCGAATTTGTCACCAAACTTACAATCATGGCATTGATACTAAAGTATCCTTTGAGGTTATAATAGAGAAATTTATCTTTAGTTGGAGCAACGATTTTAATATGTGTCCCGTCTACACACAAAATCGCGCCTGGAAATCAGTATTTCTGAAAAAAAAAAAAAACTTTTTCGCTTCACTTTTTTCGACGTTACTTAACTCGAGGTTTATCCACTGAGGGCACAAATGGGACTGAAGCAATCCCAATACTTCTTTTAAGATGCAACAAAATGTTGACTGAGCCATTGGAATATCGAAGTCTTTACCCACTCCATGCTGATAGCCTCCTTCAGCTGAAAACCATAAAATCGAAGACAATCGATGAAGTAAAGATATAGATGACGATTTTGAAGAACTTGCATTCCTCTCTAGAACATCGCAGATATACGTAAAGGCCGCCTTATTTAAGCGATAGTTTTTAATAAACCTGTTTTAGAAAAATTATTTTAATAAAATTTAACAATGAATTTTTGTGGATTTTTGAACTGTACATTGTTTCGTCCACTTCGAAAGGGTTGCTCTTGTCCCTCAGTGATTTTCGGTGAATTTTTAGATCACGCCGACTTCTCTCACGTTCTTCCTCAAGCAACATAAATAAAAACGTTAGCGAATACATATTTTGTTCATAAAATCAATTTGAATATAAACGATTTCACTTTTATGAATCAAAATTTTAATTTTTTCTTGTACACAGCTGATTTCGAAATGTCAAAATTCAAAATTAAGTCTGGCAACAAAAGTTTCGAATTCACATGAATTCAATGATAGCAAATTATACGTATTCGTAGCTTCGCTACGATGGATTACGTGATAGGGCTGAATATGTATCACTACATATTATAAAACAAAGTCACTTTTTCTGTCCTTATGTCCCCTTAAATGTTTAAATCTTGAAAACTAAGCAACTGATTTTGATGCGGTTTTTTTTAATAGATAGATTGTCTGAAAAGGAAGGTTTATGTCATTATAACGTGTAGAAATATATAAAGTGGGCGTGGCACTCGGACAAAATGTGGGAAAAACCATACATTTTTTGTTTACACAGCCATACATAAACGAATCCGCCGATTAAAATGAAACTTACTTGAAGTTAAACTTTGAAATATTTACTTTCGTTCTGCATCAAAAAAATAGTTGATTCATTTCTTATTTAACCAAAATTGTTTAAACAAGAGCAGCACTTTTTCCAAAAAAAACAGTTTGTGTGTTTGTTCGCTGTCAACCGAATGAAACATTAGAAGTTATGTGGGAATCTCACCCCACCTCATTCGTGTTCAGTTAGATCGTATGGTGAAAGAACTCGGTACGTACACATGTATGTAGTACATATGTATGTACGAATCTCTCGCATCATTAAATTTCGGACGTATGTATGTATGTATTTTCAATTCATGTCGTTATTACCATACTGAATTCCATGTAATTCGGCGGTGTTGTGTTTGAACTCATTTCTAATTTTATTCAAATTGCAATCACAATATTTGTCACATTGGTAAAGAGCTGATTCGAATATTGGTTTTGTGTATGTTCGAAAAGATGAAAATCCAATCAGATTCTGTGACACCATTTAAAATCAGAATTGGTTTTCAATTCTGACAGCTAGGCAATTCTGTCTTGGATTTCACAACACCCCTGATTATATGTACATTAAATTTTTTCAGCGAAATAAACCGCTCTGTTCACGTTCAATAATTAAAATACAGTTTTTGAATAGTTTTTATTGATTCGGAGCGCGTTAAATTTGCTATCGATTCCAACGACTACACCCACAATAACATTTTTTGTCATTTACTTTTTACGACAACTAATCGCTTATTTTCGAAGCGATTTTAATCAATACAGCGGTTATCCTTATCCAATTAAATACCTTAAATACATTGTTGATTTAATATGAATATTTTTGAAGATATTACATCAGTAATTTTCTTATGTTTCTAAATGGTAAGTATTTACATATTTTTTACTGCGGCACATAATAATGTGGCAATTTGTGCGTAGTTAATAATACATACATATAGAACTGAGTAAATTTTGTACTGAAAGTAAAGTCATGTCTGGAAGACGTCGTCGTCGACATAGGTCGAAGTACAGTGAACGCCAGAAGACTACGTTCAGCAAGAGATGAAGAATCGTGAACGGAACGTGAGGCTCGCCTTAGTCAGGCTCGGGATAGATATAGAGCTGAGAGAGAGAGAGAGAATCTTCAGTAGAGCGTGAGGCTTGCCGCACCCGAGAGAGGATAGACATCGAATACAGAGAACCAGAGAATCATCAGCACGAGTTACGAATCATCACAAAATGGTATTGAAAGTAGGTTGTCCTGTTATTTTATTAAGAAACCTGAATCCACCTAAACTTTGCAATGGCACGCGTTTGCTGGTAAAATCACTGAAAACTTTCATAATAGAGTGCACAATACTCACAGGATGTGGTACCGGAGAAGATGTATTGATTCCCCGAATCCCTATGATACCATCGGATTCACCATTCCAATTTAAACGTTTACAATTTCCGGTAAAGACATCTTTTGTAATGGCCATTAATAAATCGCAGGGTCAAATCTTCAACGTTGCAGGCTTAGATTTGAGCGTTGACTGTTTTTCACATGGCCAACTGTATGTCGCTCTTTCAAGAGTTATCTCAAGAGAAAACATGTTTTTATTGTCTAATGACAAGAAAGCTGTGAACGTTGTATATAAAGACATTCTGTAATATATTAATTGTTGTTGTAAAAATAAAATAAATATGTAAAAATGCAAAAAAATGTAGGGTATGAATTTAGATATTCCAAAGATAGCAAGGAAATCTTCATGGTATAAAGAAAGGAGAATTGTTTTACTCCAAATTAACGCGTGCGGGCCACAGTGAGTGACATAGGCCTTATATTTTATTTCCGTGCGAAGCCGGGGCGGGTTGCTAGTAAGTGATAAAATCATGATTTGATTTTCTGAACGCGCACATGCGTATACATATGAGCAAATAATAAGATTAATATGATAGCCGATATATGTATGTATGTATGTATTTATTACTGTTGTGATAAATAGAATTTCTATTACTACTATTAGTATAGTATATTATGTAAAAATCAAATAAAATTATTAAATATTCAAGTCCAAATTGACTGTAAATAGTACTATGCATGCAAATTAATAATTAAGCCAAGTTCTGGTGGGCAACTACGGGCAACTGCCTGTGGTCAACTCGCCTCGTTTTCTTTATTACTCTGTCTTAAATACAATATTTTGCTTAAGCCTAGATACAAATATTAATCTTACACTCTAGGAAGTATGTATATCTACAATCCACTTGAGATAGGACATATGTTCCAAGTGGAAAGATTCATCTTACAATCTATGAATTATATTTTGGGACCACTTAAGGTGGACAGTATTAGCAAAGTACATATAATGTTTAAATACGGACCATATGGGTCATAAGTGTCATGTTACATATTTATGACAGATAAAGAATATGTTCATGTAATATGAACTCCCCCACCTCTAAATTGAAGCATCCCGATTCAAAGAGGAATAGTGCTTGAACCCCTCCATCATTTGATCGATAGGTTGGGCTTGATCTTGCAATGGAATTTGTTCAATGTTAATTTTAACCTATGTGCTTTTATACTTTTTATATTTACAGATTATTAGTATTACTATAAGGCTGACAATTGTTATCAGATTGTAATTTATCATTTTACTTTTTTTTGCTTCATATCTGAGTTCTGTTATTTCCTGAATATTTTTATGTTTTGAAAATGTATTTCCTCCATACTTAAATTCTTTGTGATTGTAATATTAATAACCTTAACTGGATTTGGTAATAATTTCATTGTGAGAGGCTTACGATGTCTACAGACTAAGTTATCAATTTGAACATTACAATTTTCAAATCATATTAAATAATTACCGTTAATAGTAAAGTTGTTAGAATTACAGTTGTGACAAATGGTTTAATTTTTTGCATTGACTACGTAAATATGGTTTGTATCCATTTCTAATACTTTTGATTGGTTATTGTACTTATAGTTACAATTCATCTTAATTTGACTCCTAAATAAATATTCGTCTTTGTATTCTTCTAATTCTTTTTTAATGGAAGTCTTTTTATATGTGACATCATTTATTGTATTATTGCCTGAATACATCTCAGCAATTTTTTGCTTTTATAACATTGAAATTATTTATTTTTAAAAAATTAGTACCACCTTTTTTTGAGTATTTTTTTTTTTGTCGATATTATCTTCGACTGGCGTCTTAGGATTTTCTTGTCCCAAGTAATATAAATTTTGTATTTTAATATTTTTATATGTATATATATTTATATTTATTATTTATATGTATTCTATATTTTTTTCCATTACTTTTTGTTTTATTTTGCCGGTATGAACTTCGGGCGGCGTTGTAGGACCTTTTTGTCCCAAAATAAATTTTTTAAATAAAATGTTGCCGGTAAAATCTTCGGCAGGCGCTTCAGGAGTCTCTGCTCCCAAAAAAATGATATTTTTCTTTCATTTAACTTTATTTTTCAGTTTTTTTTTAATAACGGGTGATTTTTTTGAGGTTAGGATTTTCATGCATTAGTATTTGACAGATCACGTGGGATTTCAGACATGGTGTCAAAGAGAAAGATGCTCAGTATGCTTTGACATTTCATCATGAATAGACTTACTAACGAGCAACGCTTGCAAATCATTGAATTTTATTACCAAAATCAGTGTTCGGTTCGAAATGTGTTTCGCGCGCGTGTTTTGTTCAGCGATGAGGCTCATTTCTGGTTGAATGGCTACGTAAATAAGCAAAATTGCCGCATTTGGGGTGAAGAGCAACCAGAAGCCGTTCAAGAACTGCCCATGCATCCCGAAAAATGCACTGTTTGGTGTGGTTTGTACGCTGGTGGAATCATTGGACCGTATTTTTTCAAAGATGCTGTTGGACGCAACGTTACGGTGAATGGCGATCGCTATCGTTCGATGCTAACAAACTTTTTGTTGCCAAAAATGGAAGAACTGAACTTGGTTGACATGTGGTTTCAACAAGATGGCGCTACATGCCACACAGCTCGCGATTCTATGGCCATTTTGAGGGAAAACTTCGGACAACAATTCATCTCAAGAAATGGACCCGTAAGTTGGCCACCAAGATCATGCGATTTAACGCCTTTAGACTATTTTTTGTGGGGCTACGTCAAGTCTAAAGTCTACAGAAATAAGTCAGCAACTATTCCAGCTTTGGAAGACAACATTTCCGAAGAAATTCGGGCTATTCCGGCCGAAATGCTCGAAAAAGTTGCCCAAAATTGGACTTTCCGAATGGACCACCTAAGACGCAGCCGCGGTCAACATTTAAATGAAATTATCTTCAAAAAGTAAATGTCATGAACCAATCTAACGTTTCAAATAAAGAACCGATGAGATTTTGCAAATTTTATGCGTTTTTTTTTAAAAAAAAGTTATCAAGCTCTTAAAAAATCACCCTATATTTGTGAGCTTCATGAAATAGCATATATGTATAGTAATACTCACAAAAATATAGTTAAATTTCTTTTTGCATATATCTATTGTAATAACTTCCTATTAAAAATATTTAATTGGCATTTATTTTGTTGCCTGTCTATATTTAAATATTTGTTTTGATCTTTTCTGCGAAAAGATACTCTTTTATTCTGGAGGGTCTGGAGTTCAGATTCGCAGAATTGAGTTTATATTATAAACCGGAGGGTCCCCCTTGCGGTAGTGAATCGCGGTTTTAAAAATATTTTATTATTTGGCTGGTCGAGCCTTCATTTAACATTTTTAAGATTTAATTTAATATAATTTGTATATATTTGATATACTATTTTTTATTTTTAAACACGGACAGTTGTGAGTGGCATGATTATTATTTTTATAATACTCACAGTAAACATTTTGTACTTAATGCAATTAATGGATATAAGAGCTACTTACAACTATTTTGTTGTTGTTGAATTTGATGCTGCTGTTGAAGATGTTGTTGTTTTTGTTTATGAGGTGCTGTATTCTTTTGCTGGAGCTCTTGCAGTCGTCTTTGAAGACATCAATTTATCCGTATGTGTAAAGTTGCTGCTCTACCACAGTCAGTTCATGTTCAATACACAGAACTTGCCAATTTCGGTTTGTTTTTCTCTTTTCTCCTCAGTAGAGGATACTTGATTTATTTTTCGACGGTAACACGGGGATTTTTTGTCCCCTTAAACGGTTACCGCCTAATCTTATCATTGCATTTTGGTCCAACAGGAGTTTTACGCAAGTCCTGGTAGGATCGCCAATTAGTAATTAGGCCAAATTCTGGCGGGCAACTACGGGCAACTGCCCGTAGTCAACTGCCTGTGGGCAACTGCCTGTGGTCAACTGCCTCGTTTTCTTTATTACTCTGTCTTTGCTTAAGCCTAGATACAAATATTAACCTTACATTCTAGGAAGTACATATGTATATCTACAATCCACTTGAGATTAGACATACAAATGTTACAAGTGGAAAGATTCATCTTACAATCTATGAATTATATTTTGGGACCACCTAAGGCGGACAGTATTAGCAAAGTACATATAATGTTTAGATACGGACCATATGGGTCATAAGTGTCATGTTATATATTTATGACAGATAAAGAATATGTTCATCTAATATGAACTGGTGGTATTAACTTGCATTCATACAAAATTATACTCATATCATAATTATTTTTACATGCCATTATGGAAATTCCGACGGCAAAACGCAAAAGCATACATATTTGCATACATTGCGAAAGCAAAAATTGAAGCATGAAAATATCACAATGCTGTTGTTGGGAGTATCATAAGGAGCATGCATACATACATATATTTATGACTCTTCACATTCTTGGGTATGTGAGGCAGAGACCACAATAAATAACGTCTTTATGTTATGTTATGTGGTTAATATATTCAAAACATCATTGGAACGAATGCCATCGGATACACACAAATTTGTCATAAGAGCGGATTGTATCCCAACAGGTGAACATGTGCGAAGATTCATTGCACCCACCGTTAATGATGTTTTTTTTTTTTTTTTTTTTTTTCAAAAATTATTTTATTTATTGTATCTGCTTTTTCTTAAAGCCTAACAATAAGTAATGAAATCTTAAATCTATTTAAAAACTAAACAGACTCAAGCAAGTGATTGAGCTGTTTTGGTGTTACGTCGCTCTTTAATACGCAGGCATATCTCTTCTTTTAAGTCGTGTTTGATCGCAGGAATGTACCAAAGCATTAGCCAAAGGGTTTGGGTGATCTCGGAGTTTAGATATATATTTAATTCTGCTGTCTTCTACTTCTTTTTTTACCATAGGAATACCAAGGTCTTTATGGATATTTTCGTTACGCATGTACCATGGTGAACACGTGATTGTTCTAAGCATTTTTGATTGGAACCTTTGTATTAGATCAATATTAGTTGCACAGGTCGTACCCCACAGTTGAATGCCATACATCCAAATCGGCTTTATGACCGCATTATATAAGAGCACTTTGTTGTCTAGGCTAAGTTTGGAGTTTTTATTTAAAAGCCAATTTAAATTTGCAGCTCTAATCTTCATACATGTTATTCTACTAGATACGTGTTTTCTCCACGTGAGCCTTCTATCTAGGTGAATACCAAGATATGTTACTTCGTTCGCTTGGGGTACTAAGATATTGTTTATTTTTACTGCCGGGCACATCTTTGGTCTTAGCGAGAATGTAATGTGCTTACACTTCTGTTCATTAACATTTATACGCCAGTTCGCTAGCCATTCTTCGACATAACTTAAATGCTCCGTTAATATTCTTGATGCTAAAATGTGGCATTTGTTACGGCTCACTATTGCTGTATCGTCCGCAAAAGTTGAAGTTAATACATTGTTAGCTGTTGGAAGATCTGCTGTATATATGATGTATAGTGTTGGGCCTAAAACACTGCCCTGGGGTACACCAGCCCTTATCTGACGTTCATCAGATATGAAATCTCCCACTTTTACCGTAAATTTTCTATTTTTTAAATAAGACTCCAAGGTTCTATACAATTCTAAAGGTAGAATTTTTTTAATCTTATATAAAAGACCTTCGTGCCACACCTTATCAAACGCCTGAGCTACATCTAGAAATATTGCTGAACAGTACTCCCTGTGCTCAAATGCTTTCCGTATCTCGTTAGTAATTCTATTTACTTGCTCTATTGTGCCATGTTTCGCACGAAATCCGAATTGATGCATTGGTATTGTGTTATTTTCGTGGAGAAAAGGAGACATCTTTGATAGTAATACTTTTTCAAAAACTTTTGAAAGACAGGGTAGAAGACTGATTGGTCTGTATGAAGACGGCTGTGTTAAGTCTTTCCCAGGTTTATCTATCAAGATAATCTGCGACTTTTTCCATGAAATTGGATAGTATCCGAAACTAAGAATTGCATTGAAGAGCAAAGAGAGCACCTCTACAGCAATAATTGGTAACTCAATTAGCATTTTTGGGGAAATTTTATCATGTCCCGGCGACTTTTTTGGATTAAGTTCTTTGATGATACCAATGATTTCAGAAGGTGAAGTCATAAGAGGCTCGAGCGACTGTGTTGGGTAAGATTGACAGCTTAAAGTTGTTCTTTGGCAAATTGGGTTGAAATACCTTTTCTAGGTGATTTGCAAAGCAATTAGCCTTTTCCTCGTCACTTCGAGCCCAATTTCCTCCCAAGTCTCGTATAGGCATGTTGGAGTCAGTTGGTGGCTTCACGGACTTTTGGGCTTTCCAAAGGGAATTTTGCTTGTTTGAATTCGGACACAGCTTCTTTATATACATTTCGGTGTTCAATTCTTCCTCACGTTTAAGCGCGTTTTTTAATTTACGTACAGCAGATTTTAATTGAAGCTGAGTGGAAGGGGAACGATTTATCTGCCATTCACGTCTTGCACGCCTTTTTACATTTACAAGCATTTCTATTTCTCTATTAGAGATTTTTCTGAAATCAAGCGGCTTATAGCTTTTGTTTGGTGTTGCTAAGACAGCTGCGCTGGTTATTATATCATTGACTTCTCTTATACTTTCGTCAATATCTCTTTCTGTATTTATTTTGTACTCAATATTAATGTGGCTACTGACGTATTTTCTATATTTTAGCCAATTTGTTTTATAAGAAGTTAGACCCACTTTTGGATTAACGAATATGGGTTGTTCACATAATTTTATTAGTACCGGAGAGTGGTCAGAAGATAGATCGGTACATGTATCTGCTGTTATGTGCGATTTATCTATATTTTTGATAACAGCAAAATCAATTAAATCTGGTATTTTCTTCCGATCACTAGGCCAATATGTCGGCTTACCAGGAGATATTATTTCAAGGTTATTGTGCCTATTTATAACAGTTTGATACAGCTGTCGTCCTTTCGGATTAATAAGACGTGAGCCCCAGTACGTGTGTTTTGCGTTGTAATCTCCACCTGCTAGAAATCTTTGGCCTAGAGTTCCAAAAAAGTCTTTAAATTCGATTTCTGTAATTTTAAAACGAGGTGGACAGTATATAGCCGTAAGGTTTAAGTCACAACCCCGATTTTTTAGTGATATTGTTGTAGCTTGTAACTGTGGTGTAGCATAAGATTCTAGAGCATAGTGGTTTAAACGATTTCTAATCAACACTGCCGTGCCACCATGCGCTTTTCCATCCGGATGATTTGTAACATATAGTCTAAATCCCGGTATGTTGAAATTATTTTTATTTGTTAGATGAGTTTCTGAAATAAGCATTACATCTATATTCTTTTCAGACAGAAATCTGATAATCTCTAATTTATGTTGGTTAACACCGTTAGCATTCCATATACAGATATTTAGTAAGCTCATTTTTTACTTAATAAATTTTGCAGCATTTGATTTTGTGATTTTATTAAATCTTGGATCATGTTTTGCATGGTAGACATAAATTGTGTCATACACTGTGTAAGATTTATAATCATAGTCTCAATACCTCCATTTGGAGGATTTTGCGGGAGTTGCATTTGCACAGTGTTGCCTTTTACTACATTTGCATAGCTTCCTTGCATATTATTATTGTTAGAAGTAATAGGATTTGTACTTTTTTCTGAGGTTGCTATAATTTCATTACGGGGCGTTTGTAACATTTGGTTACGACGTGCTTGAATTCCCTGTGACAACTTAGATTTCAGGTCTTTATATACAGGGCAACCTCTGTAGTTAGCAGTGTGATTCCCTCCGCAATTGCTGCATTTTTTATTTAACTCTTCTTTCTTAAGGGTGCATTTAGAAGTGGGATGTAAATCACCACATACCACACAAACACTGCGTAGAGTGCAGTATGATTTAGTATGCCCATATTCTTGGCAGTTAGTACATTGTACCGGACCGTTTCTTTTATGTGGTTCTTCCACAGTTACTCTACGATGCAGCAAATATTTCAAATTATAAATGGGATGGGTCTCATTTTTTTTAAGTTGATTCGAATTCGGCAACAATTCAATTTTAAACATTGGCTGTGGTATTTTGTTTCTATTTAATATATTTAAAACTGTTTTAATTCCAAAACCACATTCTTCCAATGCTTCTTTGACTTCACTAGAGTCTACAGCGGACTCTATACCCTTGATTACAACAACTAGGCCCTTAGAGCTCTTCAGTTGATACGAATAATAATTTTTGTTTTTATTTGACAAAAATTTAACTATGTCCATAAAACTTTTTTCAGTGTAGGACTGAATTTTTGTTTCATCTATATTGCCTTTTTTCAAAGGCACTATATGGAAATTGTTAGTACCTACAATTTTAGTTATTTCAGCAACGAGAGCATTACTGCTACGTTCGCGCAAATATATTGGAGGTGGTTTGGCATTAACGACTGTGGTGGTACCCTTGGCATCGTCGTCTGTTCCATTGCTTAGTAAGGCAAACCTATTGCCATTTAAAACTTCCGTTTTATTCTTAATTGGTGTACCGCCTTGGAATTTCTTGGGATTGACCTCTGACTTTGAAGGACTTAAATGACAGTTTATGTTAAAGAATCGGTCAATGCCAGTTTGTACAGACTGGCCTTTTTTTATTGGTACATTCTCACCTTGCTTTATGTTGTTCTTCGCTGCCTGCGTACTTGCTGGTACCTGTTTAGTTGGTGTGATCATGCTTGCTGCTGGCCGTTGTTGACTGCCGTTCTCTCCTGCTTTAGTTTTTTGTAAGCTCTGCTTATTTTGCTGCTCAGTTGGTCGCTGCGATGACTCATCCTTCTCACCGTTGCCTTGTTTGTTGGTAGGAGCTGAACTCGCAGGCTCGACAAAGCTGAAGTAGGCATTCAGAGAATGCCTACGGCCTTGTTGGTGGGGCTGCGCTGCGCTCATGCCTTTGTATTTTTTTTTTTTGTTTTATTTCCACTTATTATTTGTTATTTTGTTATGTTTTTTTGTTTACAAACAGTTAATGATGTTGCTGCAATTATTGTTGGCAATCTAACTAAATCGTGAGACATTGTCGTTCAGCGAAGAAGCAATATAATGCAAGACACATTGTTTGTACGATGCGTTCCAATATCCAATCATTTATTGGGAAGGGCAAGACGGATACGACATCACGTTGAAGATGGTCGATCCAAACACAGGTACAATATTCATACACTAATTATTGCTATTATTGGTTTCCATTAATAATTCATTTAATTTTGCATTTTCCGGCGTATCAACGAATAAAAATCTACTCGCAATGAATTACTATGCGTATCGTATGATGATTCGTACACATGAGGAGAATGTCATTCTGAATTGCCGTCGGCTATTCCAGCAATTCGCTGTCGACATGTACATATGTTAACGTCGAGACCGAACGTTTAGCCTTCATCCGATTCAATCAGGCAAAGCTACGATCTGAGGTCTATATACACTTGTGTGATGCTATTCATTCTGATGGTGATGTTCACAATATTGGACGTCTGACGATTCTCCCATCATCTTATATCGGAAGCCCACGCCACATGCACGAATACGCTCAAGGCGCTAAGACGTACGTACGAAATTATGGAACTCCGGATTTATTTATTACGTTCACATGCAATCCGAAGTGGACGGAAATTGAACGTGAGTTGGAACTGGACCAAAAACCGCAAGATCGCCATGACATAATCGCCAGAGTATTCAGCAAACACACAAGGTTATGATGGATGTGCTCACTAAGTATCGAGTTTTTGGTGACACACGTTGTTATATGTACTCGGTGGAATGGCAGAAGCGTGGACTACCGCATGGTCATATCCTAATTTGGTTGCTGAACGGCCAAAGAGTTTACTTCACTGAGGCTAATGCGGCACAACGAACTGAGAGATCACCATCGATAACATTGACAATCTTCTTTGCAATGTATGAAGCAGATCCATTCGTAGCGACGCTGATGTGCGGCAACCAAGGAACTCCAGTTCCAGATTGGCCACATGTATGTTCCACTGATTCACTAGGTCGTATGTATACTGTTCATCCTAGAAATGATGAATGTTTTTATTTGCGACTGCTGTTGGTAAATGTACGTGTACCAAAATTATTTGCGCATTTGAAAACTGTGAATGGCCACCAATGTCAAGCATATCGAGAAGCATGTCAACTATTGGTTTGCTATAGAACGCTTCTTATTGGGATTTAACACTTGTGGATTCAGTTGTTTCATCAAATGCGTACCAAATACGAATGCCCTTCGCAATTATCATCAACACATGTTTTCCTTCACAACCAATTCAGTTATGGAACAAATACAAAGACGACATATGTGAAGATATCTTGCATCGCTTGCACATTCAAACGAATTATCCTGACATCCAAATATTGATTCTGATTGAGGATCAATGCTTGACATTTGCAAACAAGCTACTGATTGAAGTAGGAATGAAATAACAACATTTTTGGTGACTTGATGATACTTTTGGCAAGCGATTTCAGGCAGACGTTGCCAGTAATTCGTCGTGGAAAGCCTGCAGATGAATTGAATGCTTGCCTGAACGCATCACCTTTACGGAATAACGTAAAAACATTATCGCTAACCACTAATATGAGAGTTCAACTTCAAAATGATCAAATTGCTGCACAATTTTTCAAACAATTGTGAGCTGTTAGAAATGGAAAAGTTCCAGTTAGTGAGAATTGTCAAAATTATGCTTGGTTAAGTCAACGAGCAATTCTTGCCGCAAAGAATAATGATGTACACGCACTGAATTTCACAATTCAATCAAAAATTGCTGGCGATTTGGTGACATACAAATCCATTGATTCCATAGCAAATCCCGATGATGTAGTAAATTATCCAACGGAGTTTTTGAACTCTCTGGAGTTACCAGGATTTCCACCACATAACTTGCAACTCAAAGTTGGTACAGTTATTATGATATTGCGGAATTTGAATCCATCGCGACTTTATAACGGTACTCGACTTTCGGTAAAAAGACTTATGCCGAATTTGATTGAGGCAACCATTATTAACGGAAAGTACGCAGGTGAAAATGTATGTATTCCTCGGATACCAATGATTCCGACTGATCTTCCGTTTGATTTCAAACGATTACAATTTCCAGTTCGCCTTGCGTTCGCAATGACAATTAACAAGTCGCAAGACCAATCGCTTAGTGTTTGCGTGATAAATTTAGAAAATCATTGTTTTTCACAAAAAAAGTTGCATTCATCTTATAATCACCAAACGAAATGTTACATAAACGAAGCCATCTGGTGGCGAAACGGACTTCGCCGGGTTTGCTAGTATTAATATAAAATAAAAAAAAATTCAAATTACCAAATATATAGTATACTTTCATTTGAAACCTTGAGCTATTGCAACCATGAAAAGAATTTCAAAATGAAAAAGCAAGCTGAATTGTCTAGCATCCAACTGTTACAAACAAGAACACAAACCGTGCCATCCCAGAACAAGAACCACGGTCCTTTTGTTTTTCTTCGTCGTCCTCTCGCCCACAAAACACTGGTTTGGGCAACAAAAGAGTGTGTGTGTGAACAATATAAATACATTCACCTCAAAGCGAAGTAAAATGTTGGGCAACTCTAATTTTTCACGCTTTGCAAACAAAAGCCCTCAATTTCACGGAGAATTTTGATTCTTCTTCTTTACTGTCGTAGACACCGCTTACGCGATTATAGTCGAGTTAACAGCGCGCCAGTCGTTTCTTCTTTTCGCTACGTGACGCCAATTGTATATTCTAAGTTTCCTCTGTTTCCCCCGGCGAGTACTGCGTCGAATACGTTCAGAGCTGGAGTGTTTTCGTCCATTCGGACAACATGACCTAGCCACCGTAGCCGCTGTCTTTTAATTCGCTGAACTATGTCAATGTCGTCATATATCTCATACACTCATCGTTCCGTCAAATGCGATATTCGCCGTGGCCAATAATATCATAAATCTTCCGCAGAAGTTTTCTCTCGAAAACTCGCAACGTCGACTCATCCGTTGTTGACATCGTCCAAGCCTCTGCACCATATAGCAGGACGGCAATTATGAGCGACTTATAGAGTTTGGCTTTTGTTCGTCGAGAGAGGACTTTACTTTTCAATTGCCTACTCAGTCCGAAGTAGCACCTGTTGGCAAGAGTAATACTGCGTTGGATTTGCAGGTTGGTGGTGTTAATTCTGGTTCCTAAATAGACGAAATTATCTACAACTTCAAAGTTATGACTGTCAACAGTGACGTGAGAGCCAAGTCGCGAGTGCGACGACTGTTTGTTTGATGACAGAAGATATTTCATCTTGCCCTCGTTCACTGCCAGACCCATTTGCATCATCGGAATACGCCAGCCGCTGTACACTCTTATAAAATATTGTACTTGCTTGATTAAGTTTTTAGCTTTTAGTGTTGCTCAACGTCAGCTTACACAACCGTATTAGTTTGGCGGGGATACCAAATTCAGACATCGCGGCATAAAGGCAGCTCCTTTTCGTGCTGTCGAAAGCAGCTTTGAAATCGACGAAGAGGGGGGTGTGTGTCGATGCTTCTTTTAGGGGTCTTTTCCAAGATTTGGCGGATGGTGAATATCTGGTCGGTTGTTGATTTGCCATGTCTAAAGCCATACGGATAAGATCCAATCAGTTTGTTGACGGTGGGCTTTAATCTTTCATACAATACGCTCGATAGAACCTTATACGCGATTTTGAGGAGGCTTATCCCACGGTAGATCTCGCAGAATGTGGGGTCTCCCTTTTTATGGATTGGACATAGCACACTTAAATTCCAATCGTTGGGCATGCTTTCGTCCGACCATATTTTACAAAGAAGCTGATGCATGCTCCTTATCAGTTCTTCGCCGCCGTGTTTGAATAGCTCGGCCGGCAATCCATCGGCCCCCGCCGCTTTGTTGTTCTTCAGGCGAGTAATTGCTATTCGAACTTTTTCATGGTCGGGCAATGAACGTCTGCTTCACCGCCATCGATTGGGGAATCGGGTTCGCCTTCTCCTGGCGTTGTGCGTTCACTTTAAGTATGCTCTGGGCATCGGTGACCAGATCACCTTTGGGGGTTCTACAAGAGTATGCTCCGGTCTTGAAGCCTTCTGTAAGGCGCCGCATTTTTTCGTAGAATTTTCGAGCATTGCCCTTGTCGGCCAGCTTATCACAGTTCCCTTATACCGCGTTGTTGACGAGTGCTCACAGAAAGCAGGAGTGCAAGCCGAGTAGAAAATCGTTCGGCTGTCTGTTGTGATTGCAGCTTCTCGACGTCGAACCCTTCTTTTGTTTGTTGACGTGGGTTTTTTGCTGCACAGAGGCGGGTGCGGATCTTGGCTGCAACAAAATAGTGGTCCGAATCGATGTTAGGACCACGTCTAGAACACTGGAGACATGTCTTTCGTCTATCACAACATGATCGATATGGTTGGTGGCTTTTTGATCCGGAGACAGCCAGGTAGCTTGATCTATTTTCTTGTGCTGGAATCTAGTACTACAAATAACCATATTTCGGGCCCCGGCGAAGTCGATCAGCCTCAACCCATTTGGGCATGTTTCGTCGTGGAGGCTAAATTTACCGACCGTAGTGCCAAAGATACCTTCTTTGCCCCCCTAGCGTTAAAGTCGCCAAGCACGATTTTGACATCGTGCCGGGGGCAGCTCTCATAAGTGCGGTCCAAGCGCTCATAGAAGGCATCTTTGCTCACATCGTCTTTCTCCTTCGTCGGGGCGTGGGCGCAAATCAGCGATATGTTGAAGAACCTCGCTTTGATGCTGATTGTGGCTAGACGTTCATTCACTGGAGTGAATGATAGTACTCGGCGAGGGAGTCTCTCTCCCACCACGAATCCAACACCAAACTTGCGCTCCTTTATATGGTCACTGTAGTAAATGCCACAAGGACCTATTCGTCTCTGTCCTTGTCCCGTCTATCGCATTTCTTGAACGGCGGTGATGTCAGCCTTTATTTTCACGAGGACATCAACCAGCTGGGCAGCGGCACCTTCCCAATTCAGGGACCGGACATTCCAGGTGCATGCCCTCAATTCGTAGTCCTTATTTCGTTTTCCATGGTCGTCATCAAAAAGGTATATTGATGAGGCTGGTTGTTACTGCTCGCTGGAGTTGTGTTTTTACGTGGCGGGTCCCAAACCCAGCGCACAACCCTATGTAGGAGATATTTCGCCTTCTCACTTTAGCTCGCCTTCAAACGGATGTTCTTAGGCTACCCAGAGGATACTTGGTCAAAGACCGGAAGTCGTGAGCTGCTTGAGTCATATGTAAAAGAATCGTTTCTGGCCACTCCCAAGTGAATGGCGATCAGAGAACTTTCCTCACTTGCGTGAACTTCTACACATGACTCCATCCTAGTATTAAGTTTGGTATTTGTATTGCTATATGCATCCCTTATTATAAATATTGGGCGCCGCGTTTGGTCATAGTACCGAAGTCCATGATCCCGAAAGTATTGAAAGAATATCACAATGGACCTAGTGGAGGACACCTTGGAATTACAAAAACTATAGAGAAGATTAAACAACGGTTCTACTGGATTGGTTGTCGAGATTCATTAGCAGAATGGATAAGTAATTGTGCAAAATGCATGGCAGCTAAAGGTCCTAAAGTCAAAAGTCGCGGTAGGCTGCAACAGGTCCGTTCCCAACTAGTACGGCCGGAAACAAACATCTACTGGTTGTCATGGACTATTTCAGTAAATGGCCAGAAGTGTATCCCTTACCAAAACAAGAAGCGAAGACAGTAGCCGAAGCGTTTGTAGAAAATTGGATAATGAGGTTCGGAGTACCCGTCGAATTACACTCAGGTCAAGGCAGGAATTTCGAATCTTCCATTTTCCAAGAAGTCTGTACATTAGTGGGCATCCACAAGACACGGACAACAGCGTTACATCCACAATCAGAGGGGTTGGTAGAGAGATTCAACCGAACGCTCGAATCCTGCAGCTGTAAGAAATGATGGAGATTATTGCTCTGCCTTAAAGGAAAAAATGAATGAATTGCGTGTAATGGTAAGGCAGCACACGCATCTGATGAGCAATAAGATGAAGGATCGGTTTGATCAAGCGGCAAGTTCAAAAGGTTTTGAAGAAAGTGATCTGGTCCTGTTGTACAATCCACTTCGAAAGAAAGGCTTGTCCCCGAAATTGCAGACAGCCTGGGAAGGGCCCTATGTGGTGATGAAACGACTTAATGACGTGGTATACCGCATACAAAGAAATGGAAAAGCACGATGTAAAATGAAAGTAGTACACTTGGAGAGGCTCGCCCCATTTGGTTCAAGAGGATTTGTACCTAATCGGGACGATTAGGCTTAAGTGGAATTTGTATTTGTATTGCTATATGCATCCCTTATTATAAACATTGGGCGCCGCGCTTGGCGCCGTGCTTGTCTATTTAAACAAAGTTGCATTTGGCGCGCGACAGTTGTCTGGTTGTCTACTTAAACAATAGCTGCATTTGGCACCGTATAGCATTATGTTCTTATAATTGCCAGACGCAATATTCTAGAAGGAGACTTTGGCGTCAGCGAGGAGTGCGTGGCTATATAAGCCGTGGCAGCGCCAACGTGATCATCCAGTGCTAAGAGTAAACTGCTATAGTGTAGATTACGTAATAAAGAGATGTTGTTGAATTATAATGTTTTTGGTTTTATTTGTCAATCCAGAGGTACGAACTAGCAAGCAGTAAATTCGCAACAATAATCCAAATTCAAGATGGTAAAATTCGGGGAATTGAGAATTCAGCAATTAAAAAAGGAACTGGAGGAGCGTAATTCGCCGATAAGCGGACAAAAGGCGGATCTGCAGGCACGATTACGTGAAGCAATGGAAGCGGTTGGAATTAATGTGGACGAATTCGAATTTGATAGCCCAGAAACTTCCACAAAGGTAGAAGAGAAAGTAGAAGAACAACGAACATCATCAAGTGTAGACATGAACACGCTGTTAGTGGCTATTAAGCAAATGGCAGAAAATGCAGTGCAAACAGAAAATCGTCTGGCACAGCAAATAGCTGAAAATACATCGCAGTCTTGCCTTACACAACAAATGACTGAAAATAATACGCAGTTAGAAAAGCGTTTGGTACAACAGATTACAGAAAATACTACACAAGTACAAAAACAAGTGCAAGAGAAATTTTCAAAATTTTAAGAGGAATTAAGCACGTTAAAAAATGAAGAAGAAAATTTAAAATCAGAAGTTCTTCAATTGAGTAATCGTATGCGAGAACTGCAACTGCATGGCCCTGCACCATCAACAAATAACCCAAGATTGAAGGCACCCACATTCGATGGAATTTTTCAAACTTCATTTCAAATTTTCAAACTTCAGTTTGAAAAGACAGCAATGGCCAATAACTGGAATGCAGCGGACAAAGTAGCGTCCTTGTTTGTATCATTGAAAGGACCTGCAGCAGAAATCCTTCAGACTATTCCAGATTGTGAGTGCGATAGAAAGACGATATGGTAGTGAGCACCGGAAACAAATATACCAGATCGAACTGCAAAATAGGGGTCAGAAGATGAACGAGTCATTGCAAGAGTTCGCAACTGAAATAGAACGACTGGCTCATTTGGCAAATGCAGATGCACCTGTTGATTACATTGAGAGGGTAAAAATTCAAAGTTTCATAAACGGAATTCGTGATGTGGACACCAAACGCGCCACATATGCATTGCCAAAAAGAACGTTTGCTGAAACGGTTTCGCACGCCCTCACACAGGAAACAGCTTCTCTTCTAAGTAAACCAGCACACAAAGTACAAAAAGTCGAAATGGAACAACCGGCGCTGATGGAAGAAATGTTGAAGACTCTGAAGACAATTGCTGCACCGCGAGTAAATACAACAGGCAGATGTTTCAACTGTGGAAAAGCGGGTCACTTTGCCCGAAATTGCAATATAAAAATAAACTCATCAAAACGGAAACAACCAACAGATAACGAGGACAGAGTATCCACATCTCACAAGTCGTTAAACTAAAACGGAACAGTTCAAAGGGGCGTGAACTGGTTCCCACAACTATTTGCCCCGCCATCTCGATATCACAAATAGGTCGCCATGACAACAATCTTACTATCAACGGTATCGTAAATGGACGACTGTCAACGCTTACTTTGGATACTGGTGCCACACATTCAATTATCCGACCGGACGTGGCAAGAGGAACGGTTGAACCATTAGTCGGTTGCAAGCTTCGAACGGCCACCGGGGAGGAAGCAGCTGTTGCGGGAAAAGTGTTTTGCGAAGTGATGATTGGTACCCTGGTAGTTAATCACACCTTCATCGTAGCAGAAATCACGGATGAAATTATAATGGGAGTAGATTTCATGATTGATCACGGGGTTACTTTGGATTTAAACAAGCAAATGCTGTTTTGCCAGAACATGGAGATGCCTATAAACACCGGATATGTGACCAACGTTGAAAGTAAGAGGGTGATTGTTGATGATAATCAGAGTATTCCACCATAATGTGAGGCGATTGTATAGGCTAAGGTGAATGGAGGAGGTGGGACTGAAGAATTGTGGATTGTGGAACCAACAAAAATAGATACACCCATATTGGTAGGAAGAACGCTTGTGAAAACTAGAGAAGACGCTACCATTCCGGTCAGAGTAGTGAATAAATTCAACACGCCATAAGTCTGAAGGAGCAGTAATTGGACAGTGCCAGAATATAAGTGCAATAGCACGATGCGAACGGTCACAACAGAAGCCTACTATTGAGTCACGGCAGATAAGTCCTACACTCCTAAACAATTTGCTGAACGAACTGCATGGAAATGAAAAATTAAAAGCAGAAAAACTATTAGAAAAATACGCATCCATATTTGCAAACGAAGTAAACACAGGAAGAACCGGCATTGTCAAATATCGCATAAACACCGGAGACGCTAAACCAATCCGACAAGCTCTGCGTAGGGTTCCACTTGCAAAACGTGAGGATGCTAACAAAATTATTGGAGACATGCACAAAAACGGTGTGTTTGGTGTATCTTGATGACATTATCATCATGGGAAAAAGTTTTGATGATCATCTAAAAAATCTAGAGGAAGTCTTTCAGCGAAAAAATGTTCATTATGGAAGAAGCAGGTCACATATCTCAGACATAAAGTGTCAACTGAGGGGATTCACACCGAGGAGGGAAAAATAAAAGCAGTTAAAGATTGGCCTCGACCCACCAACATAGATGAACTCCGCAGCTTTCTCGGCTTATGCGCGTATTACCGCCGTTTTGTACCTGGATTTGCGAACGTGGCTAGAAGTTTACATGATTTAGCAAAGAAGAATCGCCCGTTTGTATGGCAGTTGGAACAAGAAAAAGCGTTTGAGCAGCTTAAAGAACTACTTTGTACGGCGCCGATGTTAGCTTATCCAATACCTGGAAAGAAATTCATCCTGGATACAGATGCGAGCGCTTATGGAATTGGAGGTGTCCTGTCTCAGCTCATCGACGGGCAAGAAAGAGTAATTGGGTATTACAGCAGAGTGCTCGGGAAACCAGAGAAAAACTACTGTGTGACGCGAAAAGAACTACTAGCCGTGGTGGAATATGTAAAACATTTCCACAAGTATTTGTATTGACAACGATTCTTGCTGAGGACTGATCATGCAGCATTAAAATGGTTATTACAGTTTAAGAATCCGGAATGCCAAATTGCACGATGGATTGAAAGATTACAGAATTACGACTTCGAAACAGAACACCGAAAGGGGATTCACCACAAAAATGCGGATGCATTATCACGTCGCCGTTGTCCACTGGAATGTAAATATTGCTCCAAATCAGAAGGAAAAGAAGGTATAATCGACGTATGATTACTGAATATAGAACCTGAAGATGATTGGTCTCCTCACCGCATCAGAATCAATCAGCTGGAGGACCCTGATCTTGCAAAGCTGATTATAGCCAAAGAAAATGGGGTACGACCAACAAAGGAACAAATAAGTAGCGAGAGTCCAACTGCAAAAGCATATTGGGCCCAATGGAACAGCATAAACCTCGTTAATGGATACCTTCATCGTACCTGGGAAAGCGAAGATTGCAAACAGTCTCGTCTGCTGATCATAGTACCGAAGTCCATGATCCCGAAAGTATTGAAAGAATATCACAATGGACCTAATGGAGGGCACCTTGGAATTACAAAAACAATAGAGAAGATTAAACAACGGTTCTACTGGATTGGTTGTCAAGATTCATTAGCAGAATGGATAAGTAATTGTGTAAAGTGCATGGCAGCTAAAGGTCCTAAAGTCAAAAGTCGCGGTAGGCTGCAACAGTACAACGTGGGATCACCATTTGAACGAGTCGCAATGGATGTTGCAGGTCCGTTCCCAACCAGTACGGCCGGAAACAAATATCTACTGGTCGTCATGGACTATTTCAGTAAATGGCCAGAAGTGTATCCCTTACCAATAAAAGAAGCGAAGACAGTAGCCGAAGCGTTTGTAGAAAATTGGATAACGAGGTTCGGAGTGCCCGTCGAATTACACTCAGGTCAAGGCAGGAATTTCGAATCTTCCATTTTCCAAGAAGTCTGTACATTATTGGGCATCCACAAGACACGGACAACAGCGTTACATCCACAATCAGAGGGGTTGGTAGAGAGATTCAACCGAACGCTCGAAGAACATCTGCGGAAAATCGTTGATAAAGATCAACGGAATTGGGACAAGTGCATCCAGATGTTCCTGCTGGCGTATCGTTCAGCGACTCCCTACTGATCTTAAGTTTAGAACGAATCCTGCAGCTGTAAGAAATGATGGAGATTATTGCTCTGCCTTAAAGGAAAAAATGAATGAATTGCATGTAATGGTAAGGCAGCACACGCATCTGATGAGCAATAAGATGAAGGATCGGTTTGATCAAGCGGCAAGTTCAAAAGGTTTTGAAGAAAGTGATCTGGTCCTGTTGTACAATCCACTTCGAAAGAAAGGCTTGTCCCCGAAATTGCAGACAGCCTGGGAAGGGCCCTATATGGTGATGAAACGACTTAATGACGTGGTATACCGCATACAAAGAAATGGAAAAGCACGATGTAAAATGAAAGTAGTACACTTGGAGAGGCTCGCCCCATTTGGTTCAAGAGGATTTGTACCTAATCGGGACGATTAGGCTTAAGTGGAGGGCAATGTTACAAAAGTAGTATTAAGTTTGGTATTTGTATTGCTATATGCATCCCTTATTATAAACATTGGGCGCCGCGTTTGGCGCCGCAGCTGTCTGCTTGTCTACTTAAACAATAGCTGCATTTGGCGCCGTATAGCATTATGTTCTTATAATTGCCAGACGCAATATTCTAGAAGGAGACTTTGGCGTCAGCGAGGAGTGTGTGGCTATATAAGCCGTGGCAGCGCCAACGTGATCATCCAGTGCTAAGATTAAACTGCTATAGTGTAGACAAATTACGTAATAAAGAGATTTTGTTGAATTAAACGGTTTTTGGTTTTATTTGTCAATCCAGAGGTACGAACCTAGTAAAGTAAACTAGCAAGCAGTAAATTCGCAACAGTATTAGATTTAAAGCAGAGCAACAACCGAACATTATACTTTTACTCATTGAAGAATTTTATATACATGTATGCTGGCACATATTTTTATTTCTTGTAACTTGTTTTATATTCACTTTAATTATATTTTCTGAATAATAATATTTCAAAACAGTTTACATTTCTTTTTACCTCATAAAAATATACAAATAAATTAAATTCCGTAAAGCATAAATAAATTATGATCGTATATTAAATAGAATATTAATTTAAATTTTAAATAATTCAAACTTGTTTTGGTAGCACTTCCACTTTATAGGGATTGGCCGCACTTGCTCCTGCATGCAACCCTCAGGATTTAGGCAGTTGGATTGTATTTATTAAACATTTGCGGCATTTGTTTTGATTTCGATTTGCTTCTACATTCGGTGATAATTTGAATTCAGACAATTTTGCAATCATGACCACCAAGAAGGACATTTTGTATGAAGTGGATCGAAACCAAAAGCGCAAATCAAATATCTACAATACCGATAAAGAAACAACTGAGGATACTACCGTCAATGGTGGTAGTCCAATGGAAACATTTCAACAACAGGTATAAGGTTATAATACTCAATGCTTGGCTTACGTTTCAATTATGTATCAAATATAAAAGGCTTTAGAAATACGAGAACCCGGTCCTAATTTCGATCCCTCTGTAGCACCAAAAGACGGCGATGAATATCTTATGCATATGTTGTATGAACGAAAAAATTGCCCAGCTGTAATGGTACGGGAGCCGAACAAGTGTAAAAAGAATAGAACTGCCGCTGCTTTGGCCGAAAATTTCAAAGATGAAGACGTAAGTGCATTATTTATGTTATTTATTTAATGAAGTGATTAATATATAAGTATACTTAAAGGAACCTTTGAAATCTATCGCTTATAACGGAATACTGCCTACAAAAGAGTGGAAGGACTATCAGATTAAAGATTTTGAAGCTACGCGCGAGAAAATAGTGCTTCTACGTTTAGAACTGCACAGACAACGATACGACCAAACGCTGGAACCTCCATTAATAGCTGATCCAATTGCATGGCATCAATTCTGTCACGACAATCCACCATACCTAAAAACAATTTTGCGCTTCAGCCAACGCACCTTAGAACAACTTTTGGAATTTATTTGTGATTGGCTGCGTGTTGGTGAAGAGAAAGTAGTTTTGGAAAACATTTCTTCAGAGGACGACATAATGCCTTCGACTTCAAGTGCCGGTTGCAATGAAAATATGAAACCGGCCATATTAGATCTCACAGATGCAAATGCGTGGTTAGGTACGTGGTTATATGGTGCCTTAACCTGCCTACATATACCCATTGAACCAGAGGTGCATAGTACTTTGCGCGACATAGCACGTGTTTGCATACGATTGCGGGGTCGTTTACCAGCCACAGCATCGGGTAAAGCTGTGCCATACAATTTATTCATACTATTGATTGCAAAGGCATTTGGACAAATGGACTTTGCCGAATTCGTTTGATGAGCCACGCTCCATATGGACAATTCCACAAGCTTGTAAAATAAATTTTACTAAACGATATAGAAAAATAGAACAGAAAGTTAAAGCATTAACTAAAAAAGTGCGAACTTCAAAATCTGGAAAGTAGTTTTTATATAAGTGAATAAAAAATATGTCTAACATCATAACATCAGTTTGTATTCAGTAGCTCTGTGTGTGTAAATTTGTATAATATTTGCTATAGAACACTTTTCGGTACGATTGACAGGTCTCACATCGACGCAGGTGGTCGTCCGGCGCTGATATCGAGGAAACTGTGCAAATAGAATGACATTGTTGTGAGGGACTACTCATACGCGTAACTTGGCTGAGATTGTACGAACTAGTATTACTGAAATTACTAAAAAGAAGATTTATAAATCGGTATGCAAATGTAAAAAAGGATACATCACCTAGAATCTGTTGAAAGGCGACGTTCGCTGTTTTGACCTGACACTGCATCTATTTTGTATGACTTTGGCGCATTCGAGCAAGGAAAAACACTACTTTTCTTTGAAAACCTTGTGAGCGAAACGTAGTCAAATGCATGTAATACATAAGTATAAAATACTAAGTGAAAATACACACCCACTGCCACAATTTGTTTTCAGGTGGCAAACTGGTCGCTGACGTCGTTTCTCTTCCAAATAGTTAAAACAATTATTTGTGGGAGATAGTGACTGCTGAGTGTGCCGGTTTAGTTTGCATTTAGCTTCAAATTCTAGTTTCTTCAAATTTATATTGTTGTCAGACTGATGTACAAATTTTTCATTTTCCTCATCCCGTTGTGGACGGTCCTGAACACCTATATGCGCGCTTAACTCCACTTTAGGTGCAATAATTCCCTTGAAGACCCAGTGGCACATTTTGGGAAATGATTTATAAAATAAATGTTTTTTTTTTTTTAATTACCGGAAATGCTGGCGTGGCTTTCATCAGAAGTTGTACATTGATATTGTGTTCACAGGACAATTTAGGTATATCTGATTTCATTACATCGGCCAGTTTACCAATAAAGAACGCCATGCGTCGCCCGTTCTGCCAAAGCGTTATCTCCATTTGCTCAGCGGCTAACACGCGTTCCAGGTCATTCCGTGAGCCGACAGACTTAAAGTAGCCATCCATACTGAATTTGTCATGGCAGAGCAGGGGGAAACGTGGCTCCATAGCTCCGGTACGAAAAAAGTAACCCAATGTTTTGATAGTAACCTCCAAATAACCATGTGTACAAAGCCACACCCCGGGACAAGTCACCTAAATAACGGTAATAGTGTATTCCAAATTGTACATATAATAATTATTTTTATAATAAATATTTGCTTGCATTTGTTCACGAATTTATAATTAGTGAAACTGCTTACCGCATGTAACTGAAATTCTATTTTAACAAGCAAACGTTTCGGATACATTTTCGACACATTTAATTTTATTAAATTAAATTAAGGAATAAATTAGTATAAAACAAAATTTTTCTGTTCAGTTCTGTTCTGGGCGCCCTTGAAAATAATTGTTTGTATAGAAAGTGGACAGTTGTTTCGTTTTGCTTTCGTTAACAACAAAAGGTTGTGGAGTTGGGGCCGCAAGGGGCTGCTCCCTTTGAACTACGTTCGGGCGCAATCATATACATATGTATGTATATGTTTAATTTTTTGTTTTGCCGGTGAATTTAAAAGGAACGCGTAGCTAACCAGCGGTTGCTAACGGTATTTTCTAGGTTAGTATTCTACTTTTTCTGTTTGAATATTCAGATGTACAAGTGTTAGATATGTATTTATGTTTAAGCATAGCACGTCCATAAGTAGTACTTGAACTACTAAATATGTATCCCGTAAATATGTATGTAAACAAAATTTTAATGCTATATAATTAATATTAGCACTAAATTCACGGAAACTTTATTAAATTTATTTTAAACTTTTTTTAAGCTACAACCCAAAATGTATTACAAAATTAAATTATTGTGTTAATGCATTGAAATAACACAATAAATATGTTACACTTCTGATCACCAAAAAATATGCCTTACTTACCGCTCCAGCTATTCCGACAGAACCTGCTGATACAATAATGAACCTACAACTAACCAACTTAAAGATGAAACTTATCGTCCAAACTTATCCATTCATACTTATGTTAAAAAAAGAACGAAAACACTCGCCAAAGGTGATTGTGCTCTCACGTGCTGCTCCGTTGTTGGCACAGAAACTTTGTGCAACACGATAGGGTCCCCAATAGTACATCCAAACAAAGTCAGCACCTTACAACGCCACGAATGGTCAGCGATTTAAGGGTGGACAGAGTAAAGGACACACACACACACAATTCGTATATGTGTATCTACTTTAAGCATACTTAGTACAGCATAAGTAATGCTAGTGTCTGGAGTAATGCGCCAAGCTTTTGTGGCTATAAAATTGAAATTCACTCAGAAGAGTGAAATAAATGAAAGCCATATTTTTGCCATTTCAACAATTAACTGACAGCAATACGTAGCGGTTCATTGTAGATTAAAGAGCTTATTTATCTGCCGAATATATTTCTAAGAACTGGCTATTTTTTAAACAAATAAAACTATTCTTCGATAAAATGAGCTATAAAAGCTCCTTTATTGAATCGTGCGTTGTTTGATACTTAATTAATTTCTTCGAGTTTGATAGCATACATTTATATTTACTTAGTTAATAGTTCTGATATCATTTATATTAATAATTTTTTAAATATTTATTAGTACATATGTCTGACTTTTAAATAAAAAATAATATACTATAATTACTACATCATTTCTTACAACTACGTATAAATTGTGCACAGTGCGTACACTGTAATAAGTTTTCATAGTTTGTTCAAATGGCGTATGGGACAAGCCTAGCCATTAAACATATTTAACTACGTATGCACATTTACTTAGAGTAGTGTTTCATATGTTAATTTGCAATGGTGGAACTATACGAACTCAGCAGCCATGAATAGTGCCGATTCCTTAAAGTGTACGCACACTTTAGCACAGCCATCGAATCCCAAATTAACGGATTACAACTGCATTACATCCCATTCTTCGTCCAAATAATGAAGTATAGGTTTATCATGCAAACGATCCCCAAAGACTTCTCGCAACACTTCCAATACTCTTTCTTGAATAACTCCCACTTGATGTTTGGGACAGTAATCATCTTCGGCAGAGCAAGCCATTGTTATGAGCACCGGCGGAGTGGGTAAATTTTGTAATAAACATTTAAATTGTCCGATATATTGTTCCAATTCTTTGGATGTGCTAATGTGGTGTGGTAATCCATTTGTATCGGTTGTACTACCTGAATCATATATTAGCAGCCAGTCTATTTCATCGTCTGCATAATGTTTCTGTAGTGATTTTGCTAGATTCTCAATGCGAGCATAAGTCTCTGGCGCAATAATGTTCGGATCAGGGGCCGGTGTTAGACCATCCAACGTTCTTGTTTCTTCCAAATGTTCAAATATCTTTTTTAGTGCTTCCAATTGCAATTTGCGTCGCTCAGTTGTGCCACCACAGTCTTTGACTTCTGGTTCAAAGTGGAAAATATCTGTGAGTTGTTCATAACAATTTGCATCTTTATAAATTTCTAAAAATGGATTGGAAGTACTGAAGAAATCCAAATCAATGTCTAATACAAAATTTGGTCCATCTGCCTCTTTAATGAACTGTGCGGTGTCAATTGGTGCACTGCTACTCGAAGTATCTACATTAATTACTTGCAGTTCCATATTGCGCGTATCCAGCAACTCTTTTGTATCACAGTAGTTACCCTCAGATATAAAATAATCAAGCGGGCAATCTACACTAATTTTATCATTCTTATGGCCAATCTTAAAGCTGTATTTACCTATAGGAATTTGTTGACACCAAGAATTTTTCAACCAAATAACTCTATTGAAGTGACCTAAAAATAAAAATTAGCAATACATATTTTTCAAAAATAATTACATTTTTACCTGCATAGCAAGCCGGCATAATCCAATTTTCAATGCTAAGCTCTGCCAACATGGTTTCCTTGTCATAAGAAGCACTAGCTGGAATTTCTCGTGATATAACCATATCAGGATGCGAATCAAAATGTATTAGTATATTATTCTCCAACGGCAGGTGTCGAGTGGCCAAACAACGATATATAAATTCTAACACATCATTGTGATAGTCCGCAATAAAAATAGGGATGCGTTGGAATTTGCGCGGTTGTGCATTATTCAAAACTTCTGTATCCAAAGTAAAATCTTTCGGCTTTAACGCAACTCTATCTGATACAGTTCCTGCTATAGAAGTGGTGGAGACATTCCCCAAACCACTTTCTTCGTCTAAATCAGATTTGGGGCGCTTTGTTGGCGGTTGTTCCTCCGTTACCGCCTCGCTTTCAGTCGTTTCTTTTGGAGCATTAACCGTATCAATCTTTTTCGCTGACACGCTTTCACTTACCGCCGACGATGATTCTACAAGTCCATCACTAGCCTCTATTACCCCTTTTGGTGATATCTCCACCGCGGACGAGGCACTATGTTCATTTGAATCTCCTTCCATTTCAAATTAGATTTTTTTAATATACTTGCCAAGCGAAAATGTTGTTAAATCACTGTTTTGTTTTCTTTTTGTAATCTAGTCCGAAAAGTGCTTTGAACTTCTTTTTCTCTGACTTTATGCTTTGAATATGAGTGACGAATTTCGGCGAAAATCAGCGACTGTTTGCGTCTTCTTCTTCTTCTCATTCGAAAGCCTATTCACAACTCTAGTGCAGCGGTTAGAATAGAAACTTTTTAGCTGTGACTAATTTGCTCCATAACCAAAAATAAATAAATAAAAACCAATAGGAAGTTTATTAACAAAATTTTATACTCAACCAAAGAGATTCAACTTAAATATTGAGAGAAAAGTAACTGGAGCTTCGAATACCTTTATAAATTAGAGTCTCGAAAAAGTTAATCAGGTATAAGGGGACTAATGAATTTATTTACGAGATTTCTTTTTCCAAGCAAGGACACATTATTATCAGGAAACTATTCTTTCCGAACTTAATTAATATATCACAAATACATAATTTTCTTAAAGCTACTCAAAAACAGGTGCCGTTTTATTGGTCATTAGAATAGATGCACTTAGGCTTTCAAATTTTTTATAAGAAAAGTATTTTTTTTGTTTCAACTTAAATTTTTAGTTCTCGTTAATATTTGATTTATTAAAAATTAAAAAAAAAAATAATTTCAGTTATAAATATTTCCTCCTCTGTTAGTAATATCTTCATATATTAGGTTGTCAAAAAAGTCTTGCGGTATTTTCGCTAGTTGGCGCTGAAAGCGCGTAGTTCTAGTTTTATTTGTCGCATCGGCTCATGCTATACCTTTTGGGAAAGCTATACCTTTTTGGAAAGTTAAGATATCGTTAATATTTGATTTATTAAAAATTAAAAAAAAAAATAATTTCAGTTATAAATATTTCCTCCTCTGTTAGTAATATCTTCATATATTAGGTTGTCAAAAAAGTCTTGCGGTATTTTCGCTAGTTGGCGCTGAAAGCGCGTAGTTCTAGTTTTATTCGTCGCATCGGGTCATGCTATACCTTTTGGGAAAGCTATACCTTTTTGGAAAGTTAAGATATGGAGAATATGGGGACCATGTCATGGCATTAACGTTTTGACTCGAAATAAACGACTTTACTACTCGACCGTTATGAACAGGAGCATTATCATGTTGAAAAATCCAAGGAATTGTTCCAAAGAGATCACTTAATTTTGGAAATACGGACCCCAACGATGTCTTGAAGTGATCGCCGTTCATCCAGAGAACTTAGGGCATAGAGAAGATGCAGATTGAATTCTGTATGATGTTCGAGCTGATAGAATTGTAGTGTGGAATTCACCATTCTCGCTGCTATTTAGCAGAAATGAACACGTTCAAAGGCAGAAATATATTGTTACAAAAGTAGTATTAAGATGTATTTGTATTGCTATATGCATCCCTTATTATGAACAATAGCTGTAGGAATATGGAATAGCATTTGTCTTGTTGTAGACATCTGGCGCCGCGGCTGTCTGCTTGTCGAAACAATAGACATCTAGCGCCGCACTGTCTGCTTGTCGAAACAATAGACATCTGGGGCCGCAGCCGTCTGGTTGAACAATTGCTGATTCTGGCGCCGCGGCTGTCTGCTTGCGTCTGGCGCCGTATAGCATTATGTTCTGGTAATTTCCAGACGCAATATTCTAGAAGGACACGTCGGCATCAGCGAGAAGTGCGTGGCTATATAAGCCGTGGCAGCGCCAACGTAATCAATCAGTGCTAAGAGTAAACTGCTATAGTGTAGACGAGTTGTGAAATAAAGAGTTGTTGAATTAAATTAAACAGTGTTGATTTTATTTGTCAATCCAGAGATACGAACCTAACAAAGTAAACTAGCAAGCAGTAAATTCGTAACAATTGGTGTCAGAAGTGGGATTGTCAAATAATCCAAATTCAAGATGGTTAAATTCGGAGAATTGAGAATTCAGCAATTAAAAAAGGAACTGGAGGAGCGTAATTTGCCGATAAGTGGGCAAAAGGCGGATCTGCAGGCACGATTACGTAAAGCAATGGAAGCGGATGGAATTAATGTGGACGAGTTCGAATTTGATGGGCCAGAAACTTCTACAAAGGTAGAAGAAAAAGTAGAAGAACAACGAACATCATCAAGTGCAGACATGAACATGCTGTTAGTGGCTATACAGAAAATAGCTGAAAATACAGAAAATGCAGTGCAAACAGGAAATCGTCTGGCACAGCAAATAGCTGAAAATGCAGAAAAAGCAGTGCAAACAGAAAATCGTCTGGCACAGCAAATAGCCGAAAATATATCACAAATAACAGAAAATGCAGTGCAAACAGAAAATCGTCTGGCACAGCAAATAACGCAAATTGTTGAAAATACATCACAGTTAGAGTCTCGCCTTACACAACAAATGACTGAAAATAATACGCAGTTAGAAAAGCGTTTGGTACAACAGATTACAGAAAATAATACACAAGTGCAAGAGAAATTTTCAAAATTTGAAGACGAATTAAGCACAATAAAAAATGACGAAGAAAATTTAAGATCAGAATTTCTTCAACTGAGTAATCGTATGCGAGAACTGCAACTGCATGGCCCTGCACCATCAACAAATAATCCAAGACTGAAGGCACCCACATTCGATGGAAGTATTCCATTTCAAATTTTCAAACTTCAGTTTGAAAAGACAGCAATGGCCAATAACTGGAATGCAGCGGACAAAGTGGCGTCCTTGTTTGTATCATTGAAGGGACCTGCGGCAGAAATCCTTCAGACTATTCCAGACTGTGAACGGGACAACTATGAGGCATTGATGAGTGCGATAGAAAGACGATATGGTAGTGAGCACCGGAAACAAATATACCAGATCGAACTGCAAAATAGGGGTCAGAAGATGAACGAGTCACTGCAAGAGTTCGCAACTGAAATAGAACGACTGGCTCATTTGGCAAATGCAGATGCACCTGTGGATTACATTGAGAGGGTAAAAATTCAATGTTTCATAAATGGAATTCGTGATGTGGACACCAAACGCGCCACATATGCATTGCCAAAAAGAACGTTTGCTGAAACGGTTTCGCACGCCCTCACACAGGAAACAGCTTCCCTACTGAGTAAACCAGCACACAAAGTACAAAGGGTTGAAATGGAACAACCGGCGCTGATGGAAGAAATACTGAAGACTCTGAAGACAATTGCTGCACCGCGAGTAAATACAACAGGAAGATGTTTCAACTGTGGAAAAGCGGGTCACTTTGCCCGAAATTGCAATATAAAAGTAAACCCATCAAAACGGAAACAACCAACAGATAACGAGGACGGAGCATCCACATCTCACAAGTCGTTAAACTAAAACGGAACAGTTCAAAGGGGCGTGAGCTGGTTCCCACAACTATTTGCCCCGCCATCTCGATATCACAAATAGGCCGCCATGACAACAATCTTACTATCAACGGTATCGTAAATGGACGACTGTCAACGCTTACTTTGGATACTGGTGCCACACATTCAATTATCCGACCGGATGTGGTAAGAGGAACGGTTGAACCATTAATCGGTTGCAAGCTTCGAACGGCCACCGGGGAGGAAGCAGCTGTCGCGGGAAAAGTGTTTTGCGAAGTGATGATTGGTACCCTGGAAGTTAATCACACCTTCATCGTAGCAGAAATCACGGATGAAATTATAATGGGAGTAGATTTCATGATTGATCACGGGGTTACTTTGGATTTAAACAAGCAAATGCTGTTTTGCCAGAACATGGAGATGCCTATAAACACCGGATATCTGACCAACGTTGAAAGTAAGAGGGTGATTGTTGATGATAATCAGACTATTCCACCAAAATCTGAGGCGATCGTATGGGCTAAAGTGAATGGAGGAGGTGGGACTGAAGAATTGTGGATTGTGGAACCAACAAAAATAGATACACCCATATTGGTAGGAAGAACGCTTGTGAAAACTAGAGAAGACGCCACCATTCCGGTCAGAGTAGTGAATGAATTCAACACGCCTATAAGGCTGAAGAAAGGAGCATTAATTGGACAGTGCCAGAATATAAGTGCAATAGCACGATGCGAACGGTCAGAACAGAAGCCTACTATTGAGCCACAGCAGATAAGTCCTACACTCCTAAACAATTTGCTGAATGAGGTGCATGGAAATGAAAAATTAAAAGCAGAAAAACTATTAGAAAAATACGCATCCATATTTGCAAACGAAGGAAACAACACAGGAAGAACGAGCATTGTCAAACATCGCATAAATACCGGAGACGCTAAACCAATCCGGCAAGCTCCGCGTAGGGTTCCACTAGCAAAACGTGAAGATGCTAACAAAATTATTGAAGACATGCACAAAAACGGTGTAATCGAACCTTCAATAAGTCCATGGAGCTCACCTATCGTCTTAGTTAAAAAGAAAGATGGTAGCACCCGTTTCTGCGTAGATTATAGGAAGTTGAATGATGTCACAAAGAAAGACAGTTATCCTCTACCGAGAATCGACGATACATTAGACACCTTGTCTGGAGCGAAATGGTTTTCTACATTAGATCTACAAAGTGGATATTGGCAAGTCGAGATTGACGAACATGGCCGTGAAAAGACCGCTTTCAGTATGGGCGACGGGCTATGGGAATTCTCTGTGATGCCATTTGGGTTATGTAATGCGCCTGCAACGTTCGAGCGACTGATGGAACATGTGTTAAAAGGACTCAACTGGAAGACATGTTTGGTGTATCTTGATGACATTATCATCATGGGAAAAAGTTTTGATGATCATCTGAAAAATCTAGAGGAAGTCTTTCAGCGAATAGCATCAGCCGGATTACGCTTGAATCCCAAAAAGTGTTCATTATGGAAGAAGCAGGTCACATATCTCGGTCATAAAGTGTCAACTGAGGGGATTCACACCGAGGAAGGAAAAATAAAAGCAGTCAAAGATTGGCCTCGACCCACCAACATACATGAACTCCGCAGCTTCCTTGGCTTATGCACGTATTACCGCCGTTTTGTACCTGGATTTGCGAACGTGGCTAGAAGTTTACATGATTTAACAAAGAAGAATCGCCCGTTTGTATGGCAGTTGGAACAAGAAAAAGCGTTTGAGCAGCTTAAAGAACTACTTTGTACGGCGCCGATGTTAGCTTATCCAATACCTGGAAAGAAATTCATCCTGGATACAGATGCGAGCGCTTATGGAATTGGAGGTGTCCTGTCTCAGCTCATCGACGGACAAGAAAGAGTAATTGGGTATTACAGCAGAGTGCTCGGGAAACCAGAGAAAAACTACTGTGACGCGAAAAGAACTACTAGCTGTGGTGGAATGTGTAAAACATTTCCACAAGTATTTGTATGGACAACGATTCTTGCTGAGGACTGATCATGCAGCATTAAAATGGTTATTACAATTTAAGAATCCGGAAGGCCAAATTGCACGATGGATCGAAAGATTACAGAATTACGACTTCGAAACGGAACATCGAAAGGGGATTCACCACAAAAATGCGGATGCATTATCACGTCGCCCTTGTCCACTGGAATGTAAACATTGCTCCAAATCAGAAGGAAAAGAAGGTATAATCGACGTGCGATTGCTGAATATAGAACCTGAAGATGATTGGACTCCTCACCGCATCAGAATCAATCAGCTGGAGGACCCTGATCTTGCAAAGCTGGTAATGGCCAAAGAAAATGGGGTACGACCACCAAAGGAACAAATAAGTAGCGAGAGTCCAACTGCAAAAGCATATTGGGCCCAATGGAACAGCATAAACCTCGTTAATGGATACCTTCATCGTACCTGGGAAAGCGAAGATGGCAAACAGTCTCGTCTGCTGATCATAGTACCGAAGTCCATGATCCCGAAAGTATTGAAAGAATATCACAATGGACCTAGTGGAGGGCACCTTGGAATTACAAAAACTTTAGAGAAGATTAAACAACGGTTCTACTGGATCGGTTGTCGAGATTCCATAGCAGAATGGATAAGTAATTGCGTAGAGTGCATGGCAGCTAAAGGTCCTAAAGCCAAAAGTCGCGGTAGGCTACAACAGTACAACGTGGGATCACCATTTGAACGAGTCGCAATGGATGTTGCAGGTCCGTTCCCAACCAGTACGGCCGGAAACAAATATCTACTGGTTGTCATGGACTATTTCAGTAAATGGCCAGAAGTATATGCCTTACCAAACCAGGAAAAGAAGACCGGAGCCGAAGCGTTTGTAGAAAATTGGATAACAAGGTTAGGAGTGCCCGTCGAATTACACTCAGATCAAGGCAGAAATTTCTAATCTTCCATTTTCCAAGAAGTCTGTACATTATTGGGCATCCACAAGACACGAACAACAGCGTTACACCCACAATCAGATGGGATGGTAGAGAGATTCAACCGAACGCTCGAAGAACATCTGCGGAAAATCGTTGATAAAGACCAACGGAATTGGGACAAGTGCATCCAGATGTTCCTGCTGGCGTATCGTTCAGGGAAGCACGAGACAACTGGTTACACGCCAGCAAAGATTATTTTCGGATCTGATCCGCGACTCCCTTCTGATCTTAAGTTTGGAACGAATCCTACAGCTGTAAGAAATGATGGAGATTATTGTTCTGCCTTAAAGGAAGAAATGAATGAATTGCATCTAATGGTAAGACAGCATACGCATCTGATGAGCAATAAGATGAAGGACCGGTTCGATCAAGCGGCAAATTCAAAAGGTTTTGAAGAAGGTGATCTGGTCCTGTTGTACAATCCACTTCGAAAGAAAGGCTTGTCCCCGAAACTGCAGACAGCCTGGGAAGGACCCTATATGGTGATGAAACGACTTAATGACGTGGTATACCGCATACAAAGAAATGGAAAAGCACGATGTAAAATGAAAGTAGTACATTTGGAGAGGCTCGCCCCATTTGGTTCAAGAGGATTTGTGCCTAATCGGGACGATTAGGCTTTAGTGGAGGGCAGTGTTACAAAAGTAGTATTAAGATGTATTTGTATTGCTATATGCATCCCTTATTATGAACAATAGCTGTAGGTATATGGAATAGCATTTGTCTTGTTGTAGACATCTGGCGCCGCGGCTGTCTGCTTGTTAAAACAATAGACATCTGGCGCCGCACTGTCTGCTTGTCGATACAATAGGCATCTGGCGCCGCACTGTCTGCTTGTGTAGTTAAACAATTGCTGAGTCTGGCGCCGCGACTGTCTGCTTGCGTCTGGCGCCGTATAGCATTATGTTCTGGTAATTTCCAGACGCAATATTCTAGAAGGACACGTCGGCATCAGCGAGAAGTGCGTAGCTATATAAGCCGTAGCAGCGCCAACGTAATCAATCAGTGCTAAGAGTAAACTGCTATAGTGTAGACGAGTTGTGAAATAAAGAGTTGTTGAATTAAATTAAACAGTGTTGATTTTATTTGTCAATCCAGAGATACGAACCTAACAAAGTAAACTAGCAAGCAGTAAATTCGTAACAATATGTATGTAAAACGACTAAATTAATTCGAGAATGATTAAAGAGAAATTCTTTGAAGAAAAATATACAAAGTCACAGGAATATAAAAAATCATTCTTTGAGTCACATATGCGTGATTATTTTGTATTATATGAACCATTGTTTTCCGAAAAATGGTAAAAATTTTAATTTTTTTACAAAATCGGGAAAAATTAGGTAAAAATAAATTTAAATTTCATTTCTCTCTAATTTAATTTTTTTTTTTTAAATAAATTAATATTTCAAATAAATTCTATTTATTTCGACTATTACAAAGTGAAGATGTGCCAAATTAACTTCATTTCTTCAAACGACATTGATGACCTCCAAAAAATATGCATATTCCCGCTATTTCGATATAATATCTACATTTGTACCAATAGAATTTCTACGGCATATACCTGTCTATATGTCGGCGCACCCTAATAGTGTGTGGATTTGGTATGCGTGTGCGAGTGTATGTGTATACAGTTTAGGGAATTTCATTAGAAGACTAAGTTCCTCATTATTGCATCAGCCGTTAATTGTCCTGTGATTGGTTGTATGGATGTTGTCACTTCAAGAAGTACCGTTTTAGCGGGGCGACAGCGTGGTGTCGCTACCACCGAGTGTGGTTGCCTGCATGTCGTCTCTTCAAGGAGTACCGTTTTAGCGGGGCGACAGCGTGGCGTCGCTATCGTCGAGCGTGGTTCGGTGGTAAGCACAAAAGGAAGAAAACGACGTAGAGTCAGTCGTGTTTAGGACTTGATATTGTGGTCGTGCTGAGGACTTGATATTGTGAAGTAGTGTTTAGGACTAGATATTGTAAAGTCGTGTTTAGGATTTGATAGTGAGTGTGTATTGTGAATTGTGAGTTGTGAAGTGTGCAGCCGAAACTCGCTGCGCTACAACAATGACTATCGAAGACAAAGGTATTCCGACATACATACATATGTGTATTATTTCTTTGGCGCATTTGTATGTTTACGAATGTAAATGCGAGCCACATACATATCGCTCATTTGCTGCAAGACCGGCATAATTCAAAAAACGTGATTTTTGAGTTAATGCTGCAGAATTGTTCGTTATATCATACTTCATGTTGAGTGAAAAATTCATATGAATACCTCTTATATGCTCCGCTTGAGAAGTGTGTTTTCTGGCGAATCGATTTTTTTGACTTATGTCGGTCTTGCAGCAAATGAGCGATATGTACATACATTCATAATGACAAGTGTCGCACGCTTCTTTCACATCTCCGTTGTCACGGTCAACCAATGACCGAAACTTGCGTTTTGTCAAAGAGTCAATCAGTCGAAGCACTGACGCGATGACAAAGCGTCACAACATTGTGTTGCTGGTAGAAAATCCAAGCTGTGCCGAAAAAAATAAACGAATGGCCGCCAATTGGCACCGCTTCCCTTGCCGCTGTAACAGCTTCACCTACAGCTAGCGTAAATATGTACATATGTTTTCGTATGAGCTTGCATACATCTCGACGCTGATTTTTGTGAGCCACGGAAAAATATTTTAGAATTGACAAGTGTTGTAAATCGACAACAGCAATGTTGCCACTGTTCAATTTATGATTTTTAGCGAAAAGACGCTTGTTGGCAAAGGCATGCTCGGGGACATGTTACAGCGTCTGTTTTTATGAATGAAGCGAGGTCGCTTGTAGAATATGCGCCTGAGTCAGAGAACGTGAAGTATAGAGAAGGTGCAAATCGAAATCTGTATGATGGTTCGATTGCGCGGCTAACAGAGCTGATAGATTTTTATTAGGGAATTCGCCGTGCTCGCTGCTATTTAGCATAATTGAGCACGTGGAGTGGCAGAAATATATGTAAATGACTGAAAATAAATAAAGAGAATTTGCTTCGTAGAAAAATATACAAAATATACAAAGGCACACAGAGAATGTAAAAAAGCATTCTATGTGTCACATATGTATGCATGCTTATATTGCACTATATAATATGAACCATTGTCACATATGCGTGATTACTTTGTATCAAATGAACCATTTTTTTCCGAAAAATGGTAAAAGTACATATGAATACATATTTACGCACGTTGGACGGCGAAGCTTTTACAGCGGCAAGGGAAGCGGTAACAATCGGCGATCGTTTGTTAGTTTCTTTCGCGTCTCGTCGCGTCAATGCTTCGACAGATTGATGTGCTGAACACATAGAACGCGACAGACTGCAAGCGCCATCTGAATCTGATATTGAAATACACACATTCTTAAGGACACAGTTATTTAGGCAGCTGCACAACTACATAACTGTGTCCATAAGAACGTGTGTATTTTAATATTTGACAGATGTCGCTTGCAGCCTGCCCCGCTCTATGTGTTCAGCATTTGACTCTTTGGCAAAACGCCTGTTTCGGCCATTGGTTGACCGTGAAAATGGAGATGCGAAAGATGCGTGCGACACTTGTTATTATGAATGTATGTACATATGTATGTATGTGGCTCGCATTTGCTTTCGGAAACATACAAATGTGCCAAAGAAATAATATACATACATACATATGTATATGCCATAGAAATTCTATTGGTACAAATGTGGAAATGATAACGAAATAATGCGAATATGCATATTTCATGAAGGTCATCAATTTTCTTTGAAGAAATGAAGATCATTTTGCACATCTTCACTTTGTAATAGTCGAAATAAATATTAATTAATTTAAAAATTAAAAAATAAAAATAAAGAGAAATAACATTAAAATAATTTTCCCTTATTTTTCCTGATTTTGTAAAAAAAATTAAAGTTTTTACCAGTTTTCGGAAAAAAATGGTTCATTTGATACAAAGTAATTACGCATATGTGACAATGGTTCATTAATTCAATATAAGCATGCATATGTGAAAATCACGCATATGTGACAAGGGTCATATAATACAATATATGCATACATATGTCACTCAGAGAATGCTTTTTTACATTCGCTGTGTGCCTTTGTATATTTTGTATATTTTTCTACGAAGCAAATTCTCTTTATTTATTTTCAGTCATTTACATATAACTATTTCTGCCACTCCACGTGCTCAATTATGCTAAATAGCAGCGAGCACGGCGAATTCCCTAATAAAAATCTATCAGCTCTGTTAGCCGCGCAATCGAACCATCATACAGATTTCGATTTGCACCTTCTCTATACTTCACGTTCTCTGCTTGCGCTACGTACTCGGCATATAATATAAACAAAAAATACGAAGCAGTAATAAAAAAGAGAGTGTGCTTATGACCGCACGACTGAAGTAAAACTTCTTTCTCTCTATCTATATGTATATATATGAATGTGTGTGTGCAATATATACATGTATGTCTATTATTACACGAGGCGACAAAAGTTGCTAATTCTCGGGCGATTCTCTTTTGCTGTCGCCCATTACCTTCACACGAGCAACTTGTGTTGCGCAACTCTGTTCGAGTTTTTTTCTCATTCTCTTTCACTTTACTTTAACCCATTGTCTACTCTTTACTTTAACCCATTGTCGTTTCTTTTTCCTTATGGGTATTTGGGCCACTCTATCACATATATTAATCAGTTCTGACAATTAAGAAATACATTTTATTTATAATTCAAAATTAAAACAAAGATTATATGACAGACTTTCACATAAGTATGTACATATGTCACCCTTTTCTCTATCGTCTGAATCAATTTGTATGGCTTTCTTCATACATTTCAAAATATCTTTAATTAATTCGATACTCGTCATACTCCATTTTCTAAAATATTTATATTATATTATGTATATCTGTATACATATTTGCAAATTACTTGCCAAAAGATGAAATTAATTTTTTTAAATATATTCAAAATATTAATTTCAAAAAAATATACTCAAATGCAACTATGTACTACGAAAGAAAGAACACGAATGCTGAAAAACGTCGCAGCGAACTGCTACGAATAAGAACACAAAGCGAGTTGCTGAACACTGGAAACTCGGCGCGATTCTCCTCTCCTCGTCGCCCCCTCGCCTATAAACCAAGAGTTGCCGAGACAAAAGTTGCTGCGTGTAATAAGCGAGTATGCACATATACATATATTTATTTCCTACAAATATTTAAATTTATTTTATGTTTTCATTAGTAAATTAATACTTTTGCATAGATCTTTTATTTTTTGTTTTATTCGTTATTTTCATTATTGGGTACATCAGTAATTACTGTGGTAGATTGTAAAACTGAGACAATAGGCTTATGATACGAGAAATACGATACATATATTTTAGAATTAAAATTATACAGAAATCTAGAAAAAACTGCATCGATTGTTGTTCCATGTTTTGTAGTTGGCTCATTACGGTCATTATTCATTTGTAATTCTAATTTATCTCGTAGAAAGTTTATCAAGAGTTGTCCATTTTCGGATGCGAAATTGATATTGAAATCTCCTGCTAAGATTAGTGGCAACGTATGATAGTTTTCTCCTAGTTCTTCAGAACCTACTCGACCATAAATCATAAGTCTTCTGTATATAAACTTTATGATATTATTAACTGTGTTATTGGGCGACATGTAAACAACTACCATTATGATGTTTGTTCCATCGTTCAAAACACGGGAAAAATTAGGAAAAATTATTTTAATTTTATTTCTCTTTATTTTTATTTAAATAAAGTAATATTTCAAATAAATTATATTTATTTCCACTATTACAAAGTGAAGATGTGCAAAATGAACTTCATTTCTTCAAAGAAAGTTGATGACCTTCATGAAATGTGCATATTAGCATTATTTCGTTATCATTTCCATATTTGTACCAATAGAATTTCTATGGCATATACATACATACATATCTATATTATTTCTTTGGCACATTTGTCTGTATGTTACGAAAACAAATGCGAGCCACATACATATGTACATATGTACAAACATTCATACTAACAAGTGTTGCACGCATCTTTCGCATCTCCGTTGTCATGGGCAATCAATGGCCGAAACTCAAAGAGTCACGCCCGGAACACATAGAGCGGGGCAGGCTGCAAGCGACATCTGTCAAATATTAAAATACACACGTTCTTATGGACACAGTTATGTAGTTGTGCAGCTGCCTAAATAACTGTGTCCTTAAGAATGTGTGTATTTCAATATCAGATTCAGATGGCGCTTGCAGTCTGTCGCGTTCTATGTGTTCAGCACATCAATCTGTCGAAGCATTGACGCGACGAGACGCGAAAGAAACTAACAAACGATCGCCGATTGTTACCGCTTCCCTTGCCGCTGTAACAGCTTCGCCGTCCAACGTGCGTAAATATGTATGCATATGTATGAACTTGCATACATATCGACGCTGATTTTTGCGAGCTAAGGAAAAATATTTTAGAATTGAATATTATAAATCGACAACTCCGTTGTTGCCACTTTTCTGACTTCTTTCTGTGAAGAAGCATCAGAAAAGACGCTGTTGGCAAAGGCATGCTCGGGGAGATGTTACGGCGTCTGTTTATATGAATAAAGCGCGGTCGCTTGTGGCATACGCGCCTGCGTTTATGAATGAAAACGTTTTTGTTGTAGAATTTACTACATTTGGGCTTCGCCAATTCGGCTGCCATATTGACTTGTGATGCTTCTTCTATTTGAGCAGTTGTTGTTTTTATAGAACAATGCTTCAATTTTTTGTTGGTGACATATTCACATGTGTACGCATATGCATGTTTGAATGCTTGTGCATTATTTGTTCGCAAGTGTATACAAATATATATAAGTATATACGAATATATGAACATGCAGATCAATGCGCTCACATGTTATTATTGATAAGTGATAATATACATGTGAATATAAGTTTTGAATAATAAAATGTACGATTAATGTACATTTATCACTATTGTAATATATTAAATTTTTTTAATATATTATGATAGTCTGTTATATATGTACATACATACATATGTACATATGTAATGAAGTATACACATAAGTATGAATATATCAATTACAAATATAATTAAAAAAATAGGCTTTATTTTCACATAAACTACGAATATTGCTTTGAAAAAGTGATTAAATTCAAATTTATTCAATTGCACATGTATTCATTAATATGAACAAAAAGAATTCATACGAATACACATGTTTGCATATATCCATATAAGAATATAAGCAAAAGAGCGAACATACGTCTGTTAGAGCAATATATAGTTTTGAGCATAATTTTAGTAGAAAAAAATCTAACTACTTGCATATAGTATACAAAAACTTTTCCAATCAAAAAGCAGAATAACCTCATTATGTTTCATTTTGGCGCTATTTCCCCCGTAAAACATATGTACATATTTGTATATGTTAGCTTTAGAAAAAGTCATACATATGTATGTAGCATCCAGGAACTTCTCCGCCTACCAGAAATCACCTGCATATAAATACACTTGTGTGTATATTGCCCTGCATTGGTTCTCTTTTATTTACATTAACATGTTATTGCTCATAGACTCTAAAAACCACTCAATATGGTGAAACACGCTCATAATTTGTATGTGGTGAAACTGGACCATCGCGACCGAGTTAGCCAAAAATATTTTTATGTTCTTCGCGCCGTGAACCTTCTCTATGATAGACGTTCTCTGGTTTTAGCTTACGTTATGATTATTTGATGTATAGAAATAAGTTCTAGCTAGTAAGAACTCGTACATATGTAAGTTTTTAGTAAGTAAGCAAATTTTGATTATAAAAACTAAGTAAATTTGTTGAATAATGAGAGTTCAATTTTTGCCAGCAGCAAAGGTGCGTGTTGATATTATTGGTGGGCAGCATTAACTTGCATGCTCCTTATGCACGTTCATACATATGAATACATATTTACGCACGTTGGACGGCGAAGCTGTTACAGCGGCAAGGGAAGCGGTAACAATCGGCGATCGCTTGTTAGTTTCTTTCGCGTCTCGTCGCGTCACATACTAAACACATAACGACGACCAGACGACAAACGACAAACGAGAGTACGAAATGAAAACAAAACAACGCATGTACACAAAACAACGCAGCTGTCCATTTTGCATGTACACAATTTCGTTGTGGCCATACTAATACCTTGCACTTCAATGAAATTTTAATATTTTGTTCAAAGTTAAATTTTTTATGCAAAAAATAAGTAAATAGGTATATAATTTTGTTTTAAATTATCAATTGTTATTACAAATGATAAAATAGAGCTATTTTATGCTTTTATTTGTAAAATAACGTCAAGTTTGTAAGAGCTGTGAATAATTTTACATTTTACATATTAGTGGCATCACCACTCTTCCTCATCTCTCTTCTTCATTCTACTGTCGTTGGCAAATAGGAATTAGCGAGAATGACAACTGTCGGCCTACAGTCGTGTTTTCGTGTCGTTGTCAAAATAAGTGTCCATAAGAACGTGTGTAATATTTGACAGATGTCGTTTGTCGACCTGTCGTCGTTATGTGTTTACAGCATCAATGCTTCGACAGATTGATGTGCTGAACACATAGAACGCGACAGACTGCAAGCGCCATCTGAATCTGATATTGAAATACACACATTCTTAAGGACACAGTTATTTAGGCAGCTGCACAACTACATAACTGTGTCCATAAGAACGTGTGTATTTTAATATTTGACAGATGTCGCTTGCAGCCTGCCCCGCTCTATGTGTTCAGCATTTGACTCTTTGGCAAAACGCCTGTTTCGGCCATTGGTTGACCGTGAAAATGGAGATGCGAAAGATGCGTGCGACACTTGTTATTATGAATGTACAGTATCGGACAAAACATTTGCAACTGAAATATGGTATTGAAAATAATGTCGATTACACAGAAAATAATTGCGGGAAACCTACTCTTTTAATTTTATTTTAAATATTGGATGCTAATTAAGGTAAACAACGCAAGTTTAATAATATTTTTCAGTTCATTTGTTTAATGTATATAAAAAACCGATATAACATCTATATTCAATAAGACAAAACAATTGCAACTCAAAGAAAAGGGTTCACTATTTTTAATAAAATAAAAGAAAAACTTAGTATTTTGTAGCAAACTCATTACTCTCAATAACTGCTTTGCATCGCAGCGGCATTGAAGCTGAAAGGTCATCCACTAAGGTTTGGGGTATATTTCTCCATGCCTCCAAGGCCCTTTGGAAAAACTGATCAGTATTTGACACATTACTGCGATCAATTTTTTTTTTACAATTTCCCTTAAATTTTCTTTGAGATTAGGGCCTGTGGACTGTGGAGGCCACTCCATTACATCCACTTTATTTCTCTGTAATCACGATTTTATGGAAGACTCACTTAAGTGGCATTTCCCATTCACCATGTGGCAACATTACGGTTTCCAGAATGTCTTTGTAAACAAACCGATCCATGGTACCATTAATACGATGAAGCGGCCTCAAACCAGAAGCAGAAAAGCATTCCCAGACCATAACATAGCAAATATGCTTGATGTTTGTAGGCAATAGAAATTTTTAAGACGCTTATTTCGTGGGCGTCGAACAAAACTCACGCCATCACTTCCTACCAAATTAAGTTTGGACTCATCACTAAAAAGAACAGTTTTCATCTTGCTTGTTGACCATTCTAGATGATTTTTAGCAAACACAATCGTTTTAGTTGGTTACGTTTGCTAATAAGTGGTCTCTTCGTAGGTCAGTAACTGTGTAAATCAGCGTTATTTAGGCGATGAGCGACCGTTCTTGAGTAGATTGGTAACCCAAGCTCCTTTACCAATTGCGGAGCGCTTTAAAATGGAAATTTTTTTATCTCCCTTACAATTGAGCTGTCAGTTTTTTCATCAGTTTTTCTTGGTCGGCGACCACGATGCACTACTTCGACAGTTTTGTTCCTAATAAAGTTACAAATTATTCGTGAGATCTATGACTTGTGAATTGTGTACTTTGCAGAAATTTCTTTTTGAGAAGTTCCGTTATTATAATCACCAATAAAACGTGATCGGAGTGCTTCACCGAATTTATTTAGAGCCAATACTTTTTTTGTAAAAAAATTTAAAATAAAAACATATTTTCGCAAAAATTCAGAGCAGAAAGTATGCTCAGTAAATGTTCTAATTAATTGAAACTCAATACCGTTAGAAAAAGAAACAAACAAAGGAGAAAAGACATGAACAATACAGAGTTGCAATTGTTTTTTCGCGGTGGATTGGCGTACATTTGAAATTGTTTTCAAATATAACCGGAAAAATAAAAAAAGATCGCGATAAACGTTGCCAAATATGTCACTATAATGCTGTAAATTTAAAAACAAAAAACAAAAAGGAATTCGAAAGAAAAGTAGCATTGTAAGACAAAAAAAATGTAGAACGTCGGCTTAGTTGCAAATGTTTTGTCCGATACTGTATGTACATATGTATGTATGTATGTGGCTCGCATTTGCTTTCGGAAACATACAAATGTGCCAAAGAAATAATATACATACATATGTATATGCCATAGAAATTCTATTGGTACAAATGTGGAAATGATAACGAAATAATGCGAATATGCATATTTCATGAAGGTCATCAATTTTCTTTGAAGAAATGAAGATCATTTTGCACATCTTCACTTTGTAATAGTCGAAATAAATATTAATTAATTTAAAAATTAAAAAATAAAAATAAAGAGAAATAACATTAAAATAATTTTCCCTTATTTTTCCTGATTTTGTAAAAAAAAATTAAAATTTTTACCAGTTTTCGGAAAAAAATGGTTCATTTGATACAAAGTAATTACGCAGAGTGACAATGGTTCATTAATTCAATATAAGCATGCATATGTGAAAATCACGCATATGTGACAATGGTCATATAATACAATATATGCATACATATGTCACTCAGAGAATGCTTTTTTACATTCTCTGTGTGCCTTTGTATATTTTGTATATTTTTCTACGAAGCAAATTCTCTTTATTTATTTTCAGTCATTTACATATATTTCTGCCACTCCACGTGCTCAATTATGCTAAATAGCAGCGAGCACGGCGAATTCCCTAATAAAAATCTATCAGCTCTGTTAGCCGCGCAATCGAACCATCATACAGATTTCGATTTGCACCTTCTCTATACTTCACGTTCCCTGCTTGCGCTACGTACTCGGCATATAATATAAACAAAAAATACGAAGCAGTAATAAAAAAGAGAGTGTGCTTATGACTGCACGACTGAAGTACTAAACACAAAACGACGACCAGACGACAAACGACAAACGAGAGTACGAAAGTGAAATGAAAACAAAACAACGCATGTACACAAACAACGCAGCTGTCCATTTTGCATGTACACAATGTCGTTGTTGCCATACTAATACCTATCACTTCAATGAAATTTCAACACTATATTCAAAGTGAAATTTTTTATGCAAAAAATAAGTAAATAAGTAAATTTATTTGTTTTAAATTATCAGTTGTTATAACAAATGATATAGCAGAGCTGCTTTTATTATTTTCTTTGTAAAGTAACGTCGGGTTTTTCAGAGCTTTTAATAATTTAACATTTTACATATTAGTGACATCACCACTGTTCCTCATCTCTCTTCTTCAGTCTACTGTCGTTCTACTGTCGTTGGCAAATAGGAATTAGCGAGAATAACAACTGTCGGCCTACAGTCGTGTTTTCGTGTCGTCGTCAAAATAAGTGTCCATAAGAACGTGTGTAATATTTGACAGTCGTCTGTCGTTGTATTGTGTTTAGAGCTTGAAGTAAAACTTCTTTCTCTCTATCTATATGTATATATATGAATGTGTGTGTGCAATATATACATGTATGCACATATACATATATTTATTTCCTACAAATATTTAAATTTATTTTATGTTTTCATTAGTAAATTAATACTTTTGCATAGATATATAGATTTATTTTTTTGCATTGTTTTATTCGTTATTTTCATTATTGGGTACATCAGTAATTACTGTGGTAGATTGTAAAACCGAGACAATAGGCTTATGATACGAGAAATACGATACATATATTTTAGAATTAAAATTATACAGAAATCTAGAAAAAACTGCATCGATTGTTGTTCCATGTTTTGTAGTAGCTCATTACGGTCATTATTCATTTGTAATTCTAATTTATCTCGTAGAAAGTTTATCAAGAGTTGTCCATTTTCGGATGCGAAATTGATATTGAAATCTCCTGCTAAGATTAGTGGCAACGTATGATAGTTTTCTCCTAGTTCTTCAGAACCTACTCGACCATAAATCATAAGTCTTCTGTATATAAACTTTATGATATTATTAACTGTGTTATTGGGCGACATGTAAACAACTACCATTATGATGTTTGTTCCATCGTTCAAAACACGGGAAAAATTAGGAAAAATTATTTTAATTTTATTTCTCTTTATTTTTATTTTTTAATTTTTAAATTAATTAATATTTATTTCGACTATTACAAAGTGAAGATGTGCAAAATGAACTTCATTTCTTCAAAGAAAGTTGATGACCTTCATGAAATGTGCATATTAGCATTATTTCGTTATCATTTCCATATTTGTACCAATAGAATTTCTATGGCATATACATACATACATATGTATATTATTTCTTTGGCACATTTGTCTGTATGTTACGAAAACAAATGCGAGCCACATACATATGTACATATGTACAAACATTCATACTAACAAGTGTTGCACGCATCTTTCGCATCTTCGTTGTCATGGACAATCAATGGCCGAAACTCAAAGAGTCACGCCCGGAACACATAGAGCGGGGCAGGCTGCAAGCGACATCTGTCAAATATTAAAATACACACGTTCTTATGGACACAGTTATGTAGTTGTGCAGCTGCCTAAATAACTGTGTCCTTAAGAATGTGTGTATTTCAATATCAGATTCAGATGGCGCTTGCAGTCTGTCGCGTTCTATGTGTTCAGCACATCAATCTGTCGAAGCATTGACGCGACGAGACGCGAAAGAAACTAACAAACGATCGCCGATTGTTACCGCTTCCCTTGCCGCTGTAACAGCTTCGCCGTCCAACGTGCGTAAATATGTATTCATATGTATGAACGTGCATAAGGAGCATGCAAGTTAATGCTTCCCACCAATAATATCAACACGCACCTTTGCTGCTGGCAAAAATTGAACTCTCTTTATTCAACAAATTTACTTAGTATTTATAATCAAAATTTGCTTACTTACTAAAAACTTACATATGTACGAGTTCTTACTAGCTAGAACTTATTTCTATACATCAAATAATCATAACGTAAGCTAAAACCAGTGCGAACCTCAGTTTGGTTGTGAAACGGCTCACATAGCGGCGGCACGGTTTCCGCTTGTTATAGTGCCGACGAAATGTGTTTTTGTTATTGCAATTTTTGGAAATTAATTTTATTTGATTTAATTTTACTTGAGCAATGCAAAATATTGCTGAATTAGATTTTACTTACAAAATTGTCTGTATATTTTGTATATGTGCTAACTCCATCAGCATCAGCGTCTCTCTGATAAAATTTCATTTGCTACTGAAATCTGTGGATAATCTACTATTGGTGGAATAAAAAACGAATTCCTATTTTTTGGTTTTAGTATGATATACAAAGCTAATGATAGTGTTATTGCAACAAGAATTGCTACGAAGCTTGAGCTAACTGAAAGAATGTTTTTTGCTGTTATGCGTTCTAGCTTATTTACATTATTTAAATGAAGTTGATTTAAATAGTTTAGATCTAATTTAATTTCATTTTCTGTTAGGTTATTCTGAAATATTGCGGGTAAGACCTGGTAGGAACTTGTTTGCCAGTTTGTGTAAGTAACGTTGTTCAAGGTTATAGTTTCATTAAAGAAGTTTATAAGAAATGTACCATTTAGTTTAAGAGATGTATTATTATAAGTAATATTTCCAATGAAATTTGAAAGAAATAATGTTCCTTCTTCGATTAACTCAATTATAGCTTTATTTTCGTATTGGTAATCGCATAGCGTTTTCTCTCCGCTAAAAATTTGTGCGATGCAGTGGGTTTTGTCCAGTTTTTGAAGTTGGTTTCTCTTGCATATTTTAGTGTCATCTATTTCAATGCATTTCCCAAGTATGCCGTATTTGTCATTTTGGGATATGAAAAGGTTAGTGAATTCTAAATAAACTCGCTTAAGGTGTTTTACAGTTGAACGTATAATAATATTATTGAATATGGTATCTTCGGTTTGTGGTAGTGAAATTACATATAAAAGAAGTGAATCTTTGACAGTCATAGAGGGTTCTGCGTATTTGAGTGCTTGCAGTTCATTTCTGAATGGCAGTGTCTCGGTTTGAGAAAGAACATTAGCGATATCTTCCTTATTTAAAATTTGGGAATGGACAATTCCTTGTTTTGCTAGCTGGGTTGCCATTATAATTTTCGCAATTTCATCTTTTACTATACCTAACCTATTATACATATAATGTCTGTTCGAACAATTCCCTGTTATCCTTACTTATTTCGTCCATTATTGTGTTATAACTATCTAGTATTTCATTATTTGTCTTGATAAGGTATTCGTTTGTGGTATATTGTATGTTACTGTTACTTAGTGCAAACGTCAGCGGCTGGTGGTCGGTAAGGATTTTTATTTCCTTAGCTCCATATAAGTAGGTCCTTAACTTGTCGAGGGACCATACTATGGCGAGCATTTCTTTTTCAATTGTGGAGTAATTCTCCTCGGTTTTATTGAGTGATCTAGATATGTAAGTTATGGGTCTATCTTTACCGATTTCCCCTTGTGAAAGGACTGCCCCAATTGCTGTATTGGAAGCATCTGTCGTCAAAATAAATGGTTTATTGAAGTCTGGGAATACCAGGATTTCGGAAGACATAAGCAGATATTTTATATCATGAAATGATTTTAAGCATTCCTCTGTTAGCGATATTTGTATTCTTTTAGATTGACTTGCTTTCACTTGCGCATTTTCGCCTCTAGTTAAATTTGTAAGTGGCTTGACAATTCTCGCAAAGTCTTTTATAAATCTCCTATAATATGACGCTAAACCTAGGAAACCTTTTAATTCCTTAAGCTTAGTAGGTGCAGGAATCTTTTTAATAGCGGATATCTTTTCAGGATCTGGCAAAATACCTTCTCCTTTAACGATATGCCCTAAAAATTCCACTTTCGTCTTGAAAAATTTGGATTTTTCTAGATTGACCTTTAGATTTGCTTTACACAAGAGCGCGAATACATCTTTAATATTGTTTAGATGTTCTTCTTTAGTTTTCCCTTATTTGTTTTGATACTTTTTGTTTTAGTGGCAGTACCACATCCCCGAGGGTTGGCGTGTCATTTTTTCTGTTTATAATCGCTCCCGATTCTTTGAGGGTATCATCACCTATGATGCCATCAAAGGACTTTAAATTAGGTAATATAAAGAAATCAATCTTATTTGTTATACCTATACTTTTAAAAAATGATCCACACAGTTTATGGGTTATTTTTACTGGACCCGCGGCTGATTGGACTTCAAAAGGACATCTAAGTTTACTGGAATTCCTTGAAAGTTTTTCACACACAAAATTTTTATTAGCTCCTGTATCTATAAGGAACTTTAAGGTACCCCCATTTTTTAAGGTGAGTTCTAGATGGGGTAAACTAGAGAGGCGTCTGTCATAAAATTTATTTCTTCGCACTCTCCACCTTCAGTAAATTCTTGGTCCTCTGTTTGAATATTAAATAATTTTGGGTGTTTCCTAGGAATATTTGAAGAACTGTTGGATGGCCTTACTAAAGGTATATTTACCGGTCGGTTCATATAATTTATTTTTTGTGAATGTATTGAAGGGTCTACCTCCATCGGGACTGCAGGCTTGGGTTGGGTTGGCCTAGGTGGAGGTAGCGCTTGAGTTTGAATATTTTTATTATAGATTTGATTTTTTTCGAACGAGTTTAATTCCTTTGGTACAAATACCTGTTTTGGGTTCATTTGGTTTCTTTGCGTTTGGCTTAAGCTACCTATATTCCTTGGGTAGATTGAATAGTTTCTTAAGTTAATGTTTTGTATTTCAAGACAGGAAGCGTATGCTTCGGGTAAGTTCTTGGGTCGTTGGATGACTAGCATCCTGGATAGTTCACCGTTTAGGCCTCTGATGAATACATCAAGGGCTCGGTTCCTATAAGTTTCTAGTAGCACGCTACTTGTTTCTCTGGAATAGTCCTGTCCCTTTATTTTATTGATTATCAAAGATAATTGGTGATTAATTCGAGCATAGAACTGCTCTACGCTAAAGTGCTTTTGAGATAAGGATCCTAGTTCGTGTTCTAGGGTCCTTAGGTCGCGTTTGTCTGCGTAGTGCAGCGACAAACAACTCTTGATTGTCTCCCAGTCGTCATCAAATATATTATATGATATTAAGGCCGTATCCGCAGGACCTTTCACTTTTTGCCTAATGTGTCGTAAGATGGCTCTATAGAGTGGCTTCGTCCTTACCACCTCATAGTCCTGTAAAATAGATTCTACATTGTGGATCCAGGAGATAAATTGGATGGGGTCTCCTTCGAATGTCGGTAGGTTCTTTACACTATCAGGCAATCTGCTAATTTCGGCTAGGTCTGCCTCTGTTAAGTGAATAAGGTTATTTGGGTTAGCGCTTTCGCTGTGTGGGTTGATTCTAGCTTCTAATTGATTTATTCTATTGCTTAATATCTTAGCTTGCTCGATTTGCGCGTTTATAGCGCCTGTCAAGTGTGTGATAGCTTCTTGTACTTGTTCCATACTGAGGCTCACCAGTTTTTACAATTTTTTCTATTGCTAATTGTTATAATCTTGCTCTTATTACAATTTATTTTAAATTGCTCAATACATAAATTTGATTACAAAAAGGTGAATAACTTAATTTTAATTCTTACAACAGTATCGGGAGTATCAGCTTCTGCATCCTGATTTCGGGCGGTCCACTTGTTCCTTTTTGAGGTGTTTTACTCCGCTACTTGGGAGTGGATGACGTCACAGTTCAGGCTTTGATTGTTGTCTTGGTGGTTTTGCACTTGTGTCTACACAGTTGAATTAGCTGCGAGAATAATTTTCTCAGTTGCACAGTTATTATTGTTGTATTAGAGTCACTTTGAGCACTTGGTGTTATGGCAGCTTTTCTACGTTGATTCCTTCTTGTTTAGGGGCAGTTTTGAGTCTCTTTGAGCACGTTTTTAGATAACAGCAGTTTTGTTAAGCTGCTTAGTTACTTACACGCGAATAACAGAAGTTTTATTAATGTGCGATTAGAGTTACTTTAAACACTTTGTTCAGATAACAGCAGTTTTCTAACGCTGTTTTTTTTTCTCTGCTCGCGGGCAACAACAATTTTATCAATGCGCGATTTAGAGTTTTCTAACGCTGCTTTTTTCAACCGATATAGACAATTTAAATTTGAGGTCTCGGGCGCCAGTTAATGCTGCCCACCAATAATATCAACACACACCTTTGCTGCTGGCAAAAATTGAACTCTCATTATTCAACAAATTTACTTAGTTTTTATAATCAAATTTTGCTTACTTACTAAAAACTTACATATGTACGAGTTCTTACTAGCTAGAACTTATTTCTATACATCAAATAATTATAACGTAAGCTAAAACCAGTGCGAACCTCAGTTTGGTTGTGAAACGGCTCACATTGCGGCGGCACGGTTTCCGCTTCGGTTTCCGCTTGTTATAGTGCCGACGAAATGTGTTTTTGTTATTGCAATTTTTGGAAATTAATTTTATTTGATTTAATTTTACTCGAGCAATGCAAAATATTGCTGAATTAGATTTTACTTACAAAATTGTCTGTATATTTTGTATATGTGCTAACTTGCATGCATGTATTTATGTCTTCATATTCATATTCATGCATACATACCAGTATATTTATGTCTCTTCATATTCTTGCGTATGTGAGACAGAGAACATAATGTATTTTGTACACATTTCTCTTCATATTCTCGGTTAGAATATGTGAGAGAATTGTAAACAATGTTAAAATTGCGAGGCGAATTCCGACCTTACATACAATGTTAACAAATTTTATGTTCTCTGTCTATACTTTTAAGTTCTCTGGTTCTTGCAAATTTGTTTACATGCACACATAATTACATATGTATGTACGTGAATATGCGCGACCGCTTGGTCTTTTAATATGTACATATGTTAAATGAAATGTCGTAAATTTGGCAACGCGGTGAGCCTTCTCTATATTATACGTTCTCTGCGTTCGCCTCGCCTGATCACACTTTTCGTTGCGCGTTCGTCAGCTTACTCCCCAAGCCTATTACCGTTCGCCTGCCTGATCACACTTTTCGTTATAAATTCGCCTGATCACACGTTCGCCTGATCACACTTTTCGTCACGCGTTCGTCAGTTTACTCCCCAAGCCAAGCGCGCCTAAAGAAGTTTTACTTCAAAAACCACTACTGCATTAATTGCTTAGCCAGGTCGCACAAGACAGAAGGATGCACAAGCAAGAATCGATGTTCCATTTGTCATGGGAAACATCATTCATTCCTACACGGAGATCCGAGGCTATACCCGGCCAACGAAGCAAATATTGTTGAGAAACATCCACTTGCGATAGAGACCCGACCACCATCCTTACTGGCTAAGCAGACCCTATTACCCACACTGAAGATCCGTTTAAGATGCGATGGTGAATGGCTTCAATGGTTCGAGCCATTTTGAACCCTACCCTTAAAATTACGAATATAGCGGCCGAACTCGTAAAAAAATTAAAACTGCCGATTACATACAAACATACAAATCATCAGAAATGGATTCTTTAAACCAGACAATGGTATAGTGGTAGCGAGAATACAGCATTTGGCTGGACCCTTACTGGCATCATTTAACCCTAAGTATACTGCTGATAATATCTCCAATCAATATCAAATCTTTCAATCAATATGTTACCCTATTAATACTCAATTATTTCGCAGATTCTGCAAGGTGGCCGGGATGTTTAATCCAAACAAATACTCCTTTGCATTACTCCTACAAATTACATAAAGTAATAGAGGCGTAATGCAGAGGAATATCAACCGCCCCAACTTCACACATAAGAACAGAAGGAGAAACAAAAAGAAATAACTTTCCTGCGCTTTTACCAAAAAGGCTTAATATTATCCCGCCAACATATCAGCGAACCACAAGTGAAACATACTCGTATAACAAGTGAAGTACACAGTGAATACGAAGAAAAATAAAATTAAGTAAAATTAAACACAAGTGAACACAGTGCAACATTCAAGTGATAAAACAAACAAGGCATCCACACAACATTAAACAGCGATACTCTACAGCGAGGGAATCAACAACAACAACAACACAGGATAAAGGAAATATAAAGCAGCAGCAGGTTACAATAATTTAATAAACTAACATAGATTTACATATATCTACAAAATAAACCAATTAACCCATATTGGTAACACACACCCACACCTATACTTGTATATATCCACATTTATATTAAACTAAGTTTTTATAACGTTTGAACTCAAATTAATCACCTTTTAATTATTCGTAATCGGCCCCATTCGTCGACATACGAGTACCCCGACACTCTCTTATCGTTCAATTCAGTATTGGTTCGGAGCATCCTGCAGTCATGCTTCCTAGCTTTTATGCGGAGAATATTACCTCATCACAAGTTTATTTCACAGATTAGACTGTTCCCGAAAATAAGCGCAATAAAAGCCAAAAGAGGCAAAGAAAAGAAATATAGCGGCACCTATTTAGTTTAACAGTTGTATACGTTATATTTCTTTATACATTCAATAACGTCGTCATCAATAAGGTACTTCACAGACTGATCACGTTTCAGTAAAGGACGCACCAGAGTGGAACTCAAATTATCTGTGGACCAATTTGTGACCAACTCAATGTTACGCTAAAAAATAGCAAATAAAACTTCTGACATAATTTAGAAAAATATAAGTAAAAGTACTTACAGAATACTTCGGGAGTACATCTGATTCTAAAATTACCTTTTCAGGCTTCGAACCAAAGAGGGAAATCACCATCAAGCCATAACTGCACATCGTTTCAACCTGTACAAATGGATAGTTACCATAGATAAAATAAAGATATATAAAATCTTATATGCACCCCTTCATTCGTCCACAACAGCGGATCGACAAATGTTTCCAACAAATCGGCGCCTGCCAAAAATCTCAAATGCACTTCCTCTGTGCGCGCGGTCAGTTCTGCCGGCAGCCATTCCGGCAATGTTAAATCCCCACTCCCTTCCACTTTACCTTTCATCACATTATTTATGCAGTCCTTGTGATATTTCGGCACTTCCACCGTTGGTGTCCATTGCGGTTGTTGCAACTCTCAATCGGAGACCTAAATTTGCATTACAAATTGAATTGCATTGTAACACTGCCATTAACACACGTGTCTGTCCCAAATCAACTCACTCATATCCAATTAAAAGTGCGCAGCGCCAATCTCGGCATGGCCAATCTGTATGCGCCTGCCACTAATCCTTGCTTCCCTTGCGCATAATGTACTGGTGACATTATGCCACCGATTACCACAAAGGCACCACGCTCCATTAGGTGATTTCTCGCAATCTCTATTGGGTTAATAAAATACTATCGCACCTCTTTTACGGTAATGCACTCAAGTTGGCTCACCAAACATACGCAAGTGCATCAAAGTCGGTGGACTGAACGCACCGCATGCAATCAGTATTAAACGAAGCATTTTTGCTTTGGCATTTCTTGTATTTCTCAAATAGTTTTTTAATAACAAGTATCAAGTGTCAGAGAAGTTTTCGCTTGAAGTAAATATATTATAAATCAATCAAATATGTACAAGTATGTACATAAGCAAAGTTGATAAACAAAAACAATAGGCAATTAATGATACTTTGAATATAAAATTTCAATGATTATTTAAACTTAACAAAATTGCGATTTTCAAACATTTTCTCGTTTTCTTGGTCATTAGAATGGACGCACTTAGGCTTTTAAATTTCTTATAAGAAAAGTATTTTTTTTTCAATTTAAATTTTTAGTTCTCGTTAATATTTGATTTATAAAAAAAAAATAATAATTTCAGTAATAAATAGGTGTATAACGTAATGCCGACAATCAAAATCTCTAAATTTACAATCCCGACAGTTAAAATACCGACAAATCAAAACACCGATAAATCACAATACCGACAAATCATAAAAACGTGGCGTTCTTCGTTCGAAGCCCTGCGGCCTTTGGCCTTCGGCCGCGAACACACTCAGGATCATAACCCTTAGTCAGCAGAATTCTCTTTCTGTGCTTCGATAGAAATAAGGGCAGACAAGATAAAATATTTTTCACATTTCGAATTTTGTGTTTGTCGGTATTTTGATTTTTCGGTATTCTGATTTGTCGGTATTTTGATTTATCTGCATATTTAAATTTTGTCGGTATTTTGATATAATATATCGGCATTTTGAATTTCGGTATTTTAAGTGTATCCCCTCTTTCTGTGCTTCGGTAGAAATGGGTGTATAACGTAATGCCGACAATCAAAATCTCGAAATTTAGAATCCCGACAGTCAAAATACCGACAAATCAAAACACCGACAAATCAAAACACTGACAAATCAAAATACCGACAAATCGAAACATCGACAAACCACAATACCGACAAATCAAGAAAAGGTGGCGTTGTTCGTCCGAGGCCCTGCGGCCTTCGGCCTCCGGCCACGAACACGCTCAGGATCATAACCCTTAGTCGGCAGAATTCTCTTTCTGTGCTTCGATAGAAATAAGGGCAGGCAAGATAAAATATTTTTCACATGTCGGCATTTTGGTTTGTCGGTATTTTGATTTTTCGGTGTTCTGATTTGTCGGTGTTTTGATTTGTCGGTATTTTGATTTAGCTGCATATTTAAATTTTGTCGGTATTTTGATATGTCGACATTTTGAATTTCGATATTTTAAGTGTATCCCACAAAATTTAAATATGCAGCTAAATCAAAATACCGACAAATCAAAACACCGACAAATCAAAATAACGACAAATCATACAAACTCCGTAAAAAATATGTTTGAAAAATATTTACAACATCAAGTTCTATAGTCAAGGACTTGGAAGAAGTTCAACACAAAAGAACTGGGCACACCCAGGTGTTGGTCCGGCTGAGGGTTATTTTTTTAAACGCGGCCAAAGGCCGCCAACGCAAAAAGGAGCTCAACGCAAAATAACTGAACACACCCAGGTGTTGGTCCGACCGAGGGTAATTTTTTTGAAGCGCGGCCGAAGGCCGCCAACGGAAAAAGAAGTTCAACACAAAAGAACTGGGCACACCCAGGTGTTGGTCTGACCGAGGGTAATTTTTTTGAAGCGCAAAAAGAAGTTCAACATAAAAGAACTGGGCACACCCAGGTGTTGGTCTGACCGAGGGTAATTTTTTTGAAGCGCGGCCAAAGGCCGCCAACGTAAAAAGAAGTTCAAGACAAAAGAACTGAGCACACCCAGGTGTTGGTCCGACCGAGGGTAATTTTTTTTAAGCGCGGCCGAAGGCCGCCAACGCAAAAAGAAGTTCAACATAAAAGAACTGGGCACACCCAGGTGTTGGTCTGACCGAGGGTAGTTTTTTTGAAGCGCGACCAAAGGCCGCCAACGCAAAAAGGAGCTCAACACAAAATAACTGAACACACCCAGGTGTTGGTCCGACCGAGGGTAATTTTTTTAAACGCAAAAAAGAGTTCAACGCAAAAGAACTGAGCACACCCAGGTGTTGGTCCGCCAACGCAAAAGAAGTTCAACACAAAAGAACTGGGCACACCCAGGTGTTGGTCCGGCTGGGGGTTATTTTTTTTAAGCGCGGCCAAAGGCCGCCAACGCTAAAAGAAGTTCAACACAAAAGAACTGGGCACACCCAGGTGTTGGTCTGACCGAGGGTAATTTTTTTGAAGCGCAAAAATCCGCCAACAAAAGAACTGGGCACACCCAGGTGTTGGTCCGAAGGCCGCCAACGCAAAAAGAAGTTCAACACAAAAGAACTGGGCACACCCAGGTGTTGGTCCGACCGAGGGTAATTTTTTTGAAGCGCGGCCAAAGGCCGCCAACGCAAAAAGGAGCTCAACGCAAAATAACAGAACACACTCAGGTGTTGGTCCGACCGAGGGTAATTTTTTTGAAGAGCGGCCAAAGGCCGCCAACGCAAAAAGAAGTTCAACATAAAATAACTGAACACACCCAGGTGTTGGTCCGACCGAGGGTAATTTTGAAACGCGGCCAAAGGCCTCCAACGCAAAAAGAAGTTCAACGCAAAAGAACTGAGCACACCCAGGTGTTGGTCCGCCAACGCAAAAAGAAGTTCAACACAAAAGAACTGGGCACACCCAGGTGTTGGTCCGACCGAGGGTAATTTTTTTGAAGCGCGGCCGAAGGCCGCCAACGTAAAAAGAAGTTCAACACAAAAGAACTGGGCACACCCAGGTGTTGGTCTGACCGAGGGTAATTTTTTTGAAGCGCAAAAAGAAGTTCAACATAAAAGAACTGGGCACACCCAGGTGTTGGTCTGACCGAGGGTAGTTTTTTTGAAGCGCGGCCAAAGGCCGCCAACGCAAAAAGAAGTTCAACACAAAAGAACTGGGCACACCCAGGTGTTGGTCCGACCGAGGGTAATTTTTTTGAAGCGCGGCCAAAGGCCGCCAACGCAAAAAGGAGCTCAACGCAAAATAACAGAACACACTCAGGTGTTGGTCCGACCGAGGGTAATTTTTTTGAAGAGCGGCCAAAGGCCGCCAACGCAAAAAGAAGTTCAACATAAAATAACTGAACACACCCAGGTGTTGGTCCGACCGAGGGTAATTTTTTTTAAACGCAAACCCAGGTGTTGGTCCGCCAACGCAAAAAGAAGTTCAACACAAAAGAACTGGGCACACCCAGGTGTTGGTCCGACCGAGGGTAATTTTTTTTAAACGCAAAAAAGAGTTCAACGCAAAAGAACTGAGCACACCCAGTTGTTGGTCCGCCAACGCAAAAAGAAGTTCAACACAAAAGAACTGGGCACACCCAGGTGTTGGTCCGGCTGAGGGTTATTTTTTTTAAGCGCGGCCAAAGGCCGCCAACGCAAAAAGAAGTTCAACACAAAAGAACTGGGCACACCCAGGTGTTGGTCCGACCGAGGGTAATTTTTTTGAAGCGCGGCCAAAGGCCGCCAACGCAAAAAGGAGCTCAACGCAAAATAACTGAACACACTCAGGTGTTGGTCCGACCGAGGGTAATTTTTTTGAAGCGCGGCCAAAGGCCGCCAACGCAAAAAGGAGCTCAACGCAAAATAACTGAACACACCCAGGTGTTGGGCTGACCGAAGGTAATTTTTGAAGCGCGGCCAAAGGCCGCCAATGCAAAAAGGAGCTCAACGCATAATAACTGAACAAACCGAGGTGTTGGTCCGACCGAGGGTAATTTTTTTGAAACGCGGCCGAAGGCCGCCAACGTAAAAGAAGTTCAAGACAAAAGAACTGGGCACACCCAGGTGTTGGTCCGACCGAGGGTAATTTTTTTGAAGCGCGGCCGAAGGCCGCCAACGCAAAAAGAAGTTCAACGCAAAAGAACTGAGCACGCCCAGGTGTCGGTATTATGAGTTGTCGGTGTTTTGATTTTTCGATATTTTGATTTGTCGGTGTTTTGATTTGTCGGTATTTTGATTTGTCGGTGTTTTGATTTGTCGGTGTTTTGATTTGTCGGCATTTTGATTGTCGGAATTATAAATTTCGAGATTTTGATTGTCGGCATTACGTTATACACCCCTTTTGCGTTGAATTTTTTTTTGCGTTGGCGGACCAACACCTGGATGTGCTCAGTTCTTTTGCGTTGAACTCTTTTTTGCGTTTAAAAAAAATTACCCTCGGTCGGACCAACACCTGTGTGTGCCCAGTTCTTTCGCGTTGAACTTCTTTTTGCGTTGGCGGCCTTCGGCCTTCGTTGATTTAGCTGCATATTTAAATTTTGTCGGTATTTTGATGTGTCGGCATTTTGAATTTCGATATTTTAAGTGTATCCCGTAGGAATAAGGGCAGACAAGATAAAATATTTTTCACATGTCGGCATTTTGGTTTGTCGGTTTTTCGGCCGCAGGGCCTCGAAGAAACAACGCCACCTTTTTAGGATTTGTCGGTATTGTGATTTGTCGGTATTTTGATTTGTCGGTATATTGACTGTCGGGTTTCTAAATTTCGAGATTTTGATTGTCAGCATTACGTTATACACCCTTGAAAACAATTTATTTGTTTATTTTTAGTATTTACTCAATAAAAAAAACTGAACTTGTTTACGCAAAGAAATGTAAAGTGCGTCTGTGTCAGTGAAAGGCAACCGAAAACGCACGTGATGGCCATAGACATTTCTTTAATTTTCGAGTGTACAGTTAATTTTTCGCAAACCAATCAACTATGAGCAAATATTTTTCGAACAAGTTTCGAACTTTGATAAGAAAAGAATTTTGGACAATAGGAGCAAGTATGATTATAAATATAATAATTTATTAAAAAAAAAAGAACGATGGTGCGTCTAACCTAACACCAGCAGTGTATATCGGATTAGTTTTAGGTTTTACAAACAGCCGTTAGGTGAACAATCAAGTATCAAACTGTGTGTTGCAACATGTTGAGAGAGTATAAAAATTAAATATTGCAATGTAAATGTGCAATTATGATATTATTGTTGAAAACTCATTGTTCTAGTTTCTAGAAACTGTTCAGATACAATGGCATGATTAATGAACTCATGGGTGTATTAGATAATTCAACAAATAAGTTGTACCCTTATTTGTTCTTTCTCTTTCTGTACCAACGAAATTAGAGATGTACAAGAGTTTGGAATCGTTGGTGCGAGGGAGAAGACCATTTAGAAAGATTTTATCATGACTTTTTGGAGAGCGTTAGTGATTTCAAAATAGTCTACTTATATTTCGCGCATCAGCTGGCATACTTATTTAGATTAATAAATTTTTTCATTAAAATATGTAAGCAATTCAATTTGGTTTGGAAAATATAACAAGCAATTACCAAAACGAAAAATGTTGGGATTACTGAATTGCTACAATCGCTAAGTTGCGCGCCTTGTATCACATTGTTCTAACAAAATGAAGTTGGGAACTTTTCCTGCAGTTATCACTGGATTCTATATTCTTATTCAATTTACATCGGTTTTTGCATATATAAAGTATACGAATGTGAAGTGTGTGAACTACGATAAAAGCTTCGCGGAATCCCGACAATGCGAGCTTGAAGTTTTGTCCCACAATAAAGTCGCATTTTTCCTTCACATTCATTTTTTGCAATTGCCCATAAATAACATCAGCGGGAACTTACACGTTTATAGAAAGGCGAATGGCTATCGTCCTATTTTGTTTAATTATTCAACAGATTTTTGTAAGTTTATGAAATACAAGAAGCGAGTACCTTTTGGCAAATTAATTATTGAAATGTTGCAATTATATTCCAATACTAGCTGACCCCGCAGCCGTTGTCCTGCGTGAAATTACATATGTGTTTTGAAATGAAGAGAAAGTTAAATTTATCATTTCATTTCTTTTTCTTTTCAATGTAACGCAGCTTGATAAACAACATTTTTTTGGTTTCTGTTCCGGTGCGTAAATGTACAGAGAAGATAGTTTTCCAACTCGTGAGCACGCCACGTATTTTTGGCCGTGCAAAAAACATAGCAGTTCCAAATTTATGCCATACATTTCTATCGACTACCCTTGTGTAATGATCATTGTCATCTCAAATGCAATTTTTACTGGAAACTGAATCCGTTTAAGCTAAAATGGCAAATCAATAGAACTCAGAGGAACTCGTAGAATCAAGCATTCTGCCCCTTGTATTCGATAGGTGCATCACAATCAGTCGGGTTCCATTACACAGTTTCGGCGCATGAAGATTGCGAAACATAATAACGACAGATCCAACTTTGAGACGCAAATAATGCGGTGGCATACCAATCCTCTCCAAAGAATTTAGAAATTCCACTGGATAATTCACGGCGTCGTCTTTTGAATTTTCCAGTTTAAATCAACAACATCGGTATTTTTAACAGCTAACATTGCGCGTACACTTAAGGAATCGCAGTTACGATAATTAGACCAATATTCGGATACACATTCGTGATGAGTTCATCTTTCGTGAATCGATATACGGCCGATGGAATTGATATCAAACCATCGGAAGTATCAACCGAAATTGATCCCTTTCCAATTTTTAGTGAAGATGATGTAAAATGTCTTCGGCAACGTAATTTTTGTTCGTATCCCATAATAGACGCGGATTTGAAGGCATTTGCATTCCAGTGATTATCATTTTCACGCAATTGTAATTGCTGGCTTTCTTCTCAAAAAGTTGCACGCACCGTATCATTCACAGTACGCAATGACTAAAATGAAGTCGAACCGCGTGACAAATTTCAATCTGTAATTGATCACTTTGTGTGAAAAACACATAATATTTTCACTGAATAATTTTCAAAAATTTTTGAAGCAAACGACAAATTTGAACGATTCAAATAATTGAAAAACAAAACAATAAAAAATTGAAAAAAAAATTTGTATGGAAAAAATTAACTTTTTGGTATTGTCCAATTTTCCGACTTTTCCTCAAGAAAAGCATACAGGTTTTTTTATTCCTAAACCTTCCCCAATCCACGCAGAACATTCTCTGCAAATTTCATCAAGATTGGTTCAGTCGTTCCCGTAGCGTTGCTAATAAACAAACATTCATTCGTTTCTATGGGAAAAAGAAAAGGGCCGTTTTTAGGGGTTTTCCGGCAATTTTTCGAGTTTTTTTCTCCGCATAAACCATCCCTGAACCTCAACGAACATTTTATGAAAAGAATTATCGAATTTGGTTCAGTCGTATGAAAGTGATGAGCGTACATACATTTTGGCGATTCATTTTTATTTATATATACATAGATAAACCACACCTGCCCCTATAACGTAAGATTTCGTGTAATAATGTATGCTCGCGATATTTTACCATAAATCATTTCATTTCTAGCATCACCTAATCATTAAGAATTTTGTGCTCAAGACAGAACATCTTCAATCACTACCTATGCCAACTGGTGAATACCTTTTGCGATTTTTGGTTGGATTCTAAAATGTTTGGAAATATAAAATCGAGACATATGTATATTGGCTTGTCAAAAAAGTTTTGCGGTATTTTTGCTAGTTGGCGCTGAAAGCGCGTAGTTCTAGTTTTATTTGTCGCATTCGTGAGTTATAGCGTCGCAAACATGGAGCATCGATTAAATAAAGAGAAAATACGGCATATTTTACAGTACTACTACGATAAAGGCAAAAATGCATCTCAAGCCGCCAATAAAATTTGTGCAGTTTATGGACCCGATACAGTTTTCATTTCCACTGCATAGCGATGGTTTCAACGTTTTCGTTCTGGTGTAGAGGCGGTCGAAGATGCGCCACGCTCCGGAAGGCCTGTCGTCGAAAATTGCGATAAAATCGCTGAATTGGTCGAAAGAGACCGGCATAGTAGTCATCAAACCGTTATAAACCATTTGAAGAAGCTTGGAGTCACTAAGAAGCTCGATTCACGAAGCACGAATTGATTCAATAAAAATACCGAAAGACTTTTTTGACAACCCAATATACAAATAGTAGAATAATGAATAATTATTATGATTAATTCTAATAAAATGTAATAGTTTAAATACAAAATATAGACCAAGTCGTAAGATATATGTCATACATACTATAATGTTTTTGGTCGCCTAACGATTGCTTGTAAATCCTTCAATTAATCGAAATACATACATACATATGTGTGTATAGAGTTTTATACTTTGCTCAAGTGAAAATGGGCGAAATGAAACTACAACCACCCCTATCTTTACATATTGCGAGAGAAAAAAAAGTTCAACTACACCCGAACTTAAATTTATGCATATTTTTTAAGGAATTGTGAAAAACGTGTTTTATTAAAAGTGACTGTTGGGAAATAAATTTGACAATTGAAAAATTAATGTTGGTAGAAAAAATTGTTTGACGAAAAATTATAAAACAAACCAAAGTCAACCGGATGTTCGAAAATTCTGGAAATAGTTATATGGAGGTAAGGTCAAGTTTTCGGCCAAATGTATCTAATTTAGACTCAAAGATATACTGTTATGAGTAAAAGATATTCTGTAATTTTCAATGAGATAACTCAAATATTGGCTGGTATATAAAGCATGAAGTCATCTGGATAATAAAAGAATCAAGTGGAAATTTTACAATGTGAGACAGAAGTATTAGAAGAATGTTACGTACTAAATTTAATCGAAATCGGTGGATTGGGTTCCGAGATTTCGCCTAAAACTGGGCAGAATAAATTGCTCCCTCATTAAACATTTACTTGAAACTTGAAGATTATTATACACATTACATATAATAATAATTTTAGTAGTCTTTATACAGTTTAATAATTATTGACCTAATATCAAATCCTACTAAATTGTACTGTAGTCAGTTCGTGTATTGAATAGAAAAATATTAGAAAAGTTTTGAGAATATTTTTAGAAAGAGAGGACATTAGTGGCACGACGTTGCCATTATCCAAAAGGCCTTTGAATCTATCTATGAAGCAGTCAAGATTTTCCATTTTTTTTTGTTTTCAAAGTACATATTTTTTTGAGGAAGCAGTAAACTTAATTGAAATCCATCCAATACGTTTCTAGAAAAGCGCGTCTTCAAATCTTCGCCTATTGTATCCAAGAGAGGAATGTATACTGAGACCCTGTGGTGTTCTTCTCAAGTTCTATCGGAGATATTTTCGCGTTTTGTCAACTTTCAGTTCTGCCGCCATTTTTTTCGTGTCTGAAGAAATAGATCGAAAACTTTCCTCAACTTTTTGCCTTCGATTTCGAAACGTTACAAGCAGCGTATCTGTCATATTTGATGCGTTTGCAGATCGATAGATTCTTTCTGAAGAATCACACTGAGTGAATGCAACGTGCCGTTCAACCCAACTATTTTCTCTATGTCGTATGTTTGGGATACGTGTCCTTGAAATTTTAGAAACTTTTAATAGGAAATTAACCCACATTCCTCAAATTTATGTAACATGTTTACATAAACAGTTTCCAAATCCGATATAAACGGTGCTACCAGCACGTTTTCATCTTAACTTCGAATTTTAGTGCGTTTGTAAATTTACATAAAACCCAATAAATCAGATTTTGAAATCAAGATTTGTTTAAGTGCCTGGGATACAAAACATTGTCAAAAAATTTGTCCATATTCAAAAATTACCTTTTTTTGAAATGGAATTCTAGGTATTTGTTCAAGATTTAACCAAATCTAAAGCAATGCTGATGTTAGATCGACCTAATGATCTTGAATAAAAAATACCGTCTTTTAGGGGCTGTACTAGTGTGACGCATGAAAAATTAGGCGATTTTCGTGAATTTTTTTAGGAGAAAGTACGCGATTGAATATTTCGAACTTCTTTGGACGGAATAAATTTTTTTTAGCTATTTTTTAAGATTTTTTTTTACAAAAATGTTGAAAAATAACAGAGTTATGGGCTGTCTTTGGAGGTGCCAAAAAAAGTGCCCCAACTGCTGACATGATTCCGCCCGAACGAGTAGCTGAAACAAAAAAAATTGAAAAGTTTATTAAGCTTAAAGATATTTCCTATACAATGAGTTACGATCTTTGAAAAATATCAAAAATTAACAAAATGGTATAATTTTGAAAAAAATCGTTTTTTTTTAAGGCGAAATTGAAAATGTTCAATCAATCAAAAATATCGTAGTCCATTGTATAGTAAATGTATTCAAAAATACTCAGTTTTAATTTGAAGTCGATCGGTCAATTTCTGGTTGAGTTGTGATGCCAGCAATTTTGAAAAATGTCATTTCGAGAAAATGCGTTTAAAGTTTCACTTATGTATATATGTTTGCACCTCCGAGCGGTCGCTCTTTAGAACGCTACCATCCGAAAACTATTCAGGATACGATCTTCCCAATTTTACAGGATATTTATGAAAATATATTCTATCGAGAAAGCAAATAAAAAAAAATTTTTTTGAAAGTGTCACACTGGTATAGCCCCTTAACGTCACAAAAGAATCCCAGTTTTGAGTAATTATGCCTTCTCCCTGTGAATCCGCCACTGCTATCTCCGAATTGCAATAATATATCTCATTGCTTATATTCTTTGGTTTTTGATTTGTATACTCAAAAATGAAAGAATCAAATGAAGTAAGTTGTATGAGATTTTGCTAATTTTCGCAGTGCAACACAAAATGTTACAGTAATGTTTGTACCTAAGTTGGTTGAATGGTCGAGCAGTTTTGGTGATTTATGAGTTCTTCTAATTGTGGGCAATGCTCGCTCATCAATTTCGCCATCGGATCAATCAACAACTTTTGTACCATCTTAGATATAAAAACTAATGTCTCTGACGCATTTAGCCACTGATTTATTGCACTTTTATTAGTTTTTACCAAAACCGTTATACGGGGAGTGAACTGATATATCGTTCGATGTTATCCTGCCGTAGGAAAGGTCCTTTAGTAAGTTTGGGTAATATAGTTCGAATGGTTCGGGAGAAAAAGACATTAAGGCTAATATGTAGCCACGGCTTTTTTAAATATGTTCAAACTTTAAGTGCCCCTAATTAAATTTTATATCATTGAAGATATGTCTCCTTCTGGACCATAATATTAAAAAAGTGAAAGATATGGTGCTTGAAAATTGTCAGGCAAGTATTAGCAATCGAATCGAATGATTTTGGTGGATATTTTGGGTATGAAACGCATTCTTACTCAACTCGTTCCAATAAAGCTGATTTTTTTTTTTCAAAAAGAGTACGATTGTGACAAATACCATCGATCAACGCTGTATTTGGCTCCGTGCGATCTTTTTTGTTTCCCAAATTGAAAGTGCCGCTCCGTGAAACCCATTTCAAGTCGATTGAAGAGATAAAACACAATTTGCTGAAGAAACTGAAGCCATTCCAAAAAGTGCTCATGAAATATGTTTCGAGGATTGGAAAAATCCTTGCCATAAGTGTAGTGATTACTTTGAAGACGATCACATAAATATTGATGAAAAATTAAATATTTTGCGTTTTATTTACAATTACAGGGCACGTTTTTGTCTTAAGGGATCGTCTCAGTGTGACCCTCCGAAAAGTCACTGTGTTTGTTTCGTTACTTTTAGCCACCACTACCTCGGCACTAGATAATTCGGCAAAATATTTAATTAAAAGAAGGACACAGTATGTTGTGGGAACAAAGATTATCGATTTTGGTTCTTTTTTCGACAGTTTTTCGTTTTAGAATATTTCAAACTGAGATGATCCCTTAATGTATACCTATAATTACGGTTTTCAATTGCTTTCGGTTGAGATAAGTACCTCAACAATTTTAAGTCGAAATTTCATTGCTGTTGCCAACCTTAAAAATTAAAATTCGACAAATAATTAAACAGCTAAATTTTTAAAATGAATCATCAAAACAGTTCAACTCAGTTATTGCTGACGAAAAAGTTAACAAATCTTATTTATTTATTAGGAGAAATATACAACGTAATATTAAACCTAAAATTAAAAAAATAAAAGAGTACGAGCTATTAAAGCCATCGACTCTGAACAAACAAATATCTTAGGTTACCAGCTAAATATAAAGTTATATTTTATTTTGTAAGTAACAATCAGTAATAAAATTATAAATGCTTGTAATATTTGTGAACGAAAGGAGTTTTAACAATTCTTGATAGTTTGAAAACAAATTGTGCTTTTGCCTAATACTCGCTAAAGCCGAACATTCGTTAAAGATGTGATGAAGTGATAGCGTGCTTGGGCAGAGAGGGCAAGATGGTTTTACTTTGCCAGTAAGGAGGTGCTGATGTGTAAGTTGTGTGGGGCCAATCCTTAGGCGGGTGAAGATGGTAGCTTGTAGGCGAGATATATTCCTAGGATATACAACTTTTGTCTTTGTGATTGAAGGTAGAGTACCAATGATCGAAACGTTTCCATTCCGTTTGTTTAATTTCGTGAACGTAGCGGTCCAACATATTACAAAGGTCGTTTCTATCATGTGGCTCATATTGTAGGGTTGGCGCTGATTCAGAAAACCGAGCTGCGTGGTCTGGTGGGTAAACTTTTTAAAATTTAACTTTGAAAGAGGAAGTTTGTTTGAAGTGAGATCGATATAGGGAATTGATCACTACCTCTGAGAATAGAGGAAGCTTCCCAACTGATTCTGGGGGAGAGCTGGGAGAGGATAGGGAAAGGTCGACGCTCGTTAGGGAAGAGTGGGTAGAAAAATGTGTGGGGGCGCCATTGTTAAGAATAATTAGGTTGCTGTCCAATAAGAAATTCTCTATGATTGCACCCCTTGTGTTTGATTTTCGGGAACCCCAAAGTGTATTCCACGCGTTGAAGTCCCCAGTCCACAAAACCGGAGGGGATAGTTGGGAAAGTAAATCTTTCAAATCAGTTTCGTTAAAACTTGCTAGGGTGGTATATACGTATTAATGATAGTAAAGCTAAAATTTAAGTTCATTTTAAGAACTATTGTTGATAGTGTGGAATTTAAATTGATAATTTCATGTGGTATGATTTTGTTTATTAAAATGCAAACACCTTGCTTATTGCTTTGTATGTTATGTAAATTAGAAAAATAACCGCTGTATTGCCTAGGACAGGAAATGTTGATACTGGGAGTAACTGAGATATGTGTTTCTTGAATACAAATAACGTCTGGGTTTTGCTCTTTTATGAGTAATAAGAGTTCATCATAATTGTTATTGTACCCGTTTATGTTCCACTGGATGATTTTAAGCATCATTAATAAGACAGAGAAAAAACAAAAATATTTTGTTTAACTGTATATACAGTACATAGTATGTTCAGATATCGTTTGTCTTAAATTTCATCTTCGGATGTAATTAATTCTTGAGTGTTGGAAAGTACTTGAGAAAGGGAAGGAAGGGGTTCGAAAGGTAGGGATTGGAATTGAGGAGACGGCGAGAATGGTGGGTTTGTTTGGTATGATGAAGTAATTTGAGTGGATGGCTTGTATAGTGAAAGAGGTGGACTATTATTAGTGGTGAGGTTAGAGGTGAAATTATTACAGGCAGAGAGTCTTAGTGGACTATCAGAGTTTATGGAGCGGCGAGGGAGGTTAGTTCCGTTAGTCCGTAGAGTCGTTGAGATGTTCCTTTCTAATGCTTGAGTGGATTCCACTATGGGCGATTTGGAAATATTGCTTTGCTGTAAAGGAGAAATGTTTTTAGATTGAGTGCTATTTTTGGTGAATTTGATCTTTGAATGTTGCTGAGAGAACTAATGTTGTTATTTTTTATGGTGGTGGAAGAGTCAACGTTAGTGTTTGTTGTTTCGTTATTTCCGTTGGAATTGGACGCTATTGAAGCATATGTGTTATTGGATAGAAATGCGGGTATTGTTTGTTCCTTATGCATTTTTATTGCTTCGCGCATTGAACATTTGTTTATTGTTTTAATTTTTATTATCTCTTTTGCTTGTAAGAATTTGGTACATGTGTTTAGAGGATGATGCGTGTTGTTGGTAGCAGTTGATGCAAAAAATGCGTTCGCAGTCAGATGGGACATGGGGAGGGAGTGAACAATTAACACAAAGAGGGGAACGATTACAGCGCTTTGCAGTATGACCGAGAAGTTGGGAAATATTGACGTACCAAAAGTTTCCACCAGGCAACGTTAGTTTTATTTGGTATCTTGTAGAGGTTGAAGGTTAGTAACAAATCCCCCGAGGGATGCGGTTTTCCTTCAATAAACTTAATGTATTTAAATACTGATACGACGCCTTGAGAGCTGAGCTCGTTTACTATCTCCTCCTCTGAAACGTTGTTTAGAAATGGAGCATATATCGTTCCTTTTACTTGGTTAAGAGACTCGTGTAGAGGGGCTGATATTGAAGATATGTTGGACAGTTCTTTTACTTTCAGGAATTTTTTTTCAATATCGCTATTCTTGACAAGTAGAAGTAGTTTACCATAACGAAGGGTAGTTATGGAGTGAACGTAATCACTAATTTGCTTAATGGCACGGTAAATGGCAAAGCAGGAATAGTGGGAAAGGGCCGAGTCAGTAGCTTCCATCGCTACGAATTTGGGGTCGTCAACTTTTATATCTGGGATTTTTGGAAAATCCATAACCGAAACACTTTTACAAGCTTTACGTTTTTTTTTTACCAGGTCCTGTATCGAGTACGGCGAAACGATTCGCCTCGATAATTTGAGGCCCGGGGCCATTATGCACTAGAAACACTGATGCGCACTTTTTAAGACGATTCTGCGCGCGAACAGTAAAAGAAAAAGTAAGAAAGAACGGATTAAACGTATATAAAAGGTCGGAAAAGAAGAAACAGAAAATGTCGAAAAAAAAACACTCGAAAAAACACTTGAATTGCAAAAACACCACTTGTCGGCGCGAGAGCTAGTCGATGACTGTAACAAATCTTAAAATGAACATTAGTTATGATTTATATTACCAAGACAAAAATGCTGGGGCCAAAACTGATGTGCTGGGCATACTTGTAAGAAAAAGCCTGCCAATTAATATAGTTAACGAACCCTAACATCAAGTACGCCATAGTTTAACTGGCAACTACATAAATAGCTTTTAATTAAAGTTATTGTAGATTCATAATGTGTTTTACTAAAATACTTAGATGAATGAATATTACACAGATTACCATTCCGTCTCCGAGCTGACGAAGCAGTTTAAATGATTTTAACTTTGGGCTGACGCAGACTAGGTTATACAGTGGGTAATAAAAGTCTACGTACGACCCATATATTTGATGTCTTGCAGAATGTAAAAGTAATAGGGGAAAAGTAATTATATATGGAAAATTAAATTTGTGACACAAGTACATTAATACATAAATATACACATGTAAACAATAAATAAAATAAAAAGAAAATACAGTCTACTAAATGTCAAGTGCAATGGTAAGCAACAAAATTGTAATATGAAACTTGCTCATAAAAATGTGAAAATCATTGCCTATTGAATAAATCTCATAAACCAGTATATACTTAAAACTAATACAAACATACATACTCCAAATACTAATGCACATCAATGCGTTGGTATCTGCAGTACACAATAACAAGAAAAAACGTTAACTTCGGTTGCACCGAAGCTAAATACCCTTCACAGGTGCATTTCTGTTAGTAACTATCTGTTCAGTTTGTATGGCAGCTATATGCTATAGTAATCCGATTACATAGTTGCCTTAGAAAATAATCTATACCAAATTTCGTGAATACATCTTGTCAAATGTGAAAGTTTTCCATACAAGAACTTGATTCCGATCGTTCAGTTTATATGGCAGCTATATGTTATAGTGGTCCGATATCGGCCGTTCCGACAAATGAGCAGCTTCTAGAAGAGAAAATGGCGTTTGCAAAATTTCAAAAGGATATCTTAAAAACTGAGGGACTAGTTCGTATATATACAGACGGACGGACAGACAGACGGACATGGCTAAATCGACTCAGCTCAACGTACTGATCATTTATATTATACTTTATAGGGCCTCCGACGCTTCCTTCTGGGTGTTACAAACATCGTGACAAACTTAATATACCCTGTTCAGGGTATAAAAATAGAATACTTATTTACACATATATATGTACACTAAGCATAAACACATAAATATATATACATACATATGCACATAGTTAAGAGATTAAAATTAAGAAATGTATCGAGAAAAGAAATTTTAATAAAGAAGATCAGAATCAAACGTGAACTCTCGCGACACAAAAGAAATTTGAAGCCTGTTTTTCTGTACATTTGGTCCTTCGATCCTATTATTGAACTGGATACGTTTGGTCAATCAAGCCTTAAAGCTGCAAGTATTATAAGCCTCAAAAAATAAAAAGAGCATTAAAAAAAATAACGAAAAATTGTTAAAAGCGTCCTTGTGGCTATAACATTCTTTTTCTTCTTTACTGGTGTAGACACCGCTTACGCGATTATAGCCGAGTCAACAACTGTGCGCCAGTCGTTTCTTCTCTTCGCTACTTGGCGCCAATTGGATATTCCAAGCGAAGCCAGGTCCTTCTCCACTTGGTCCTTCCAACGGAGTGGAGGTCTTCCTCTTCCTCTGCTTCTTGCGGCGGGTACTGCGTCGAATACTTTCTGAGCTGGAGTGTTTTCATCCAACTATGTCAATGTCGTCGTATATCTCGTACAGTTCATCGTTCCATCGACCAAAGGACCACAAATCTTTCGCAGAACCTTTCTCTCGAAAACTCGTAACGTCGACTCATCGGTTGTTGTCGTCGTCCAAGCCTCTGCACCATATAGCAGGACGGGAATTATGAGCGTCTTATAGAGTTTGGCTTTTGTTCGTCGAGAGAGGACTTTACTTTTCAATTGCCTACTCCGTTGAAGTAGCATCTGTTGGCAAGAGTAATCCTGCGTTGGATTTCCAGGCTGACATTGTTGGTGGTGTTAATGCTGGTTACTAAATAGACGAAATTATCTACAACTTCAAAGTTATGACTGTCAAAAGTGACGTGAGAGCCAAGTCGCGAGTGCGACGACTGTTTGTTTGATGACAGGAGATATTTCGTCTTGCTCTCGTTCACTGCCAGACCCATTTGCGTTGCTTCCTTGTTCAGTCTGGAGAAAGCAGACAGCAGAAAGCGCGGGTGTTGAGGCCGATGATATCAATATCATCGGCATGCGCCAGCAGCTGTACACTCTTATACGAGATTGTACCTGCTCGATTAAGTTCTGCAGCTTGAATAATTTTCTCCAGCAGCAGATTGAAGAAACCGCACGATAGGGAGTCGCCTTCTCTGAAACCTCGTTTGGTATCGAACGGCTCGGAGAGGTCCTTCCCGATCCTGACGGAGCTTTTGGTGCTGCTCAACGTCAGTTTACACAGCCGTATTAGTTTTGCGGGGATACCAAATTCAGACATCGCGGCATAGAGGCAGCTCTTTTTCGTGCTGTCGAAAGCAGCTTTGAAATCGACGAATAGGTGGTGCGTGTCGATTCTCCTTTCACGGGTCTTTTCCAAAATTTGGCGCATGGTGAATATCTGGTCGGTTATTGATTTTCCAGGTCTAAAGCCACACTGATAAGGTCCAATCAGTTTGTTGACGGTGGGCTTTAATCTTTCACACAATACGCTCGATAGAACTTTGTACGCGATGTTGAGGAGGCTTATCCCACGGTAGTTGGCGCAGATTGTGGAGTCTCCTTTTTTATGGATTGGGCATAGCACACTTAAATTCCAATCGTTGGGCATGCTTTACAAAGAAGCTGATGCATGCTCCTTATCAGTTCTTCGCTGCCGTGTTTGAATAGCTCGGCCGGCAATCCATCCGCCCTTCTTCTTGGTCGGGCAATGGAACGTCTGCTCCATCGTCATCTATTGGGGAATCGGGTTCGCCTTCTCCTGGCGTTGTACGTTCACTGCCATTCAGCAGGCTGGAGAAGTGTTCCCTCCATAATTTTAGTATGCTTGGGGCATCAGTGACTAGATCACCTTTGGGGGTTCTACAAGAGTATGCTCCGGTCTTGAAACCTTCTGTAAGTCGCCGCATCTTTTCGTAGAATTTTCGAGCATTACCTCTGTCGGCCAGCTTATCAAGCTCTTCGTACTCACGCATGTCGGCTTCTTTATTTTTCTGTCTACAAATGCCTCTCGCTTCCCTCTTCAACTCTCGGTACCTATACCATCCCGCACGCGTTGTGGTCGATCGTAACGTTGCGAGGTAGGCAGCCTGTTTCCTCTCCGCTGCAACACGGCACTCCTCGTCGTACCAGCGGTTCCTTTGCACTTTTCCAAAATCAATGGTTTCGGTTGTTCGTAAGGCGTTTGAAATGCCGTCCCACAGTTCCCTTATACCGAGTTGTGGACAAGTGCTGTCAGAGAGCAGGAGTGCAAGCCGAGTAGAAAATCGTTCGGCTGTCTGTTGGGATTGCAGCTTCTCGACGCCGAACCTTCCTTGTGTTTGTTGGCGTTCGTTTTTTGCTGCGCAGAGGCGGGTGCGAATCTTGGCTGCAACAATATAGTGCTCCGAGTCAATGTTAGAACCTCGGAGCGCACGCACATCTTAAACACTGGAGACGTGTCTTCCGTCTATCACAACATGATCGATCTGGTTGGTGGTTTTGCGATCCGGAGACAGCCAGGTAGCTTGATGAATCTTCTTATGCTAGAATCTAGCACTACAGATAACCATATTTCGGGCCCCGGCGAAGTAGATCAGCCTCAACTCATTTGGGGATGTTTCCTCGTGGAGGCTGAAGTAACCGACCGTAGTACCAAAGATACCTTCTTTCCCACCCTGGCGTTAAAGTCGCCAAGCACGATTTTGACATCGTGGCGGGACTCTCTCATAAGTGCGCTCCAAGCACTCATAAAAGGCATCTTTGGTCACATCGTCCTTCTCTTCCGCCGGGGCGTGGGCGCAAATCAGCGATATGTTGAAGAACCTCGCTTTAATGCGGATTGTGGCTAGAGGTTCATTCATAGGAGTGAATGATAGTACTCGGCGACGAAGTCTCTCTCCAACCACGAAACCAACACTAAACTTGCGCTCCTTTATATGGCCACTGTAGTAAATGTCACAAGGACCTACGCGTTTCTGTCCTTGTCCCGTCCATCGCATTTCTTGGACGGCGGTGATGTCAGCCTTTATTTTCACGAGGACATCAACCAGCTGGGCAGCGGCACCTTCCCAATTAAGGGACCGGACATTCGAGGTAAATGCCCTCAAAGCATAGTTCTTAATTCGTTTGCCATGTCTGTCGCGCTCTATGTGTTCCGGGCGTCCCTGTCATAGAGTTGCAAACCGTAATAACACAAAAGGGTTAAGGTTTGACAACACTTTGATAACATATGGGCAACACCCATATTGCTGTAAATAAATTTGGAGCGGTATGTTTTAATTATTTTCTTAATTCGTTTGCCATGGTCGTCATCAAAAGGGGGGTCACTCATCCGAGGCTTGTTGTTTCCTTTCATTGGGGGTGTTTTTTTACGTGGCGGGTCCCAAACCCAGCGCACAACCCTAAGTAGGGAATATTTCGCCTTCTCACTTTAGCTCGCCTTCAAACGGATTTTCTTAGGCTACCCAGAGGATACTTGGTCAAAGATCGGAAGTCGTGAGCTGCTTGAGTCATATGTAAAAGAATCATTTCTGGCTACTCCCAAGTGAATGGCGATCAGAGAACTTTCCTCACTTGCGAGAACTTCTACACATGACTCCATCCTCCACTTACAATATAAAAACAATACGAACAATATCTATTAAATAATCTTTTAACAATTATGTTAATGGTGACAATGAGATCAATTAAGTCTTACACTAACTTTTTGCGAGATTTTAAATTCGCAAAATTATTAATTATATCGTCGTATGAGATTTTGTTCATTAGTTCTGACTGTATGCACAAAAGAGATAAGGCGTTAAGCTTCTCTTGACCTAAAGTAGATCGTAGATAGCTTTAAACAAGAAAAGCTCCTCTCACCTGAACAATTTGTCACTGGTGTATATAGAGCCATGCGAAGTGCTATATCCAAGTTTGGATAAATGTTCTCCAAATTCTGTTTTCGTAGAAGCAAAGATAGATTTTTTTAATGATTTTTTTAATGGTTTTATTAAAATTCTTTCAGAAGAAAGGTGACATTGAAAGTGTACGCATTCCTAAACTAAATCAGTTTCTAAATCATTGGGATACATTTTTTCCAAGGAAAGGGCTTTTTCCGTAGGCGTTTTGTCGTTTTTCTGACTCGGTCACCAGTTCATCTACGAGAACGAGAAACGTATTAACCCTGAAATTTTCAATCGCAGTTATTGTAATAACTTCTTCTAATGTTTCATCAATTTTTTTTTTCTTTTCGGTTGCCTTTTTCAAATTTCTGTTGTGTACTGTTACGTTTAATTCCGTCGCCTTTTCTTCGATACTTGAAATTCTCTCGTTCAGCTACGAAAAACTTACGAAGTGATTCGTAAAGTTCGCAACGGTGATCAAATCTACGGCGGAAGCCTGAATTTGAACATTCACTTTGTTTATTCTTTCCAAAAAAACATTCCACACAACAACCATTACCGCCGTTTTCAGTTTCTCCAAATTCAAAAGTATTCCCGCCGCTTTTTGTCGCGTTACAGGCTTTTCGGTACAATCGTCTTTGATTGATTCCAAAGTCTTAAGAACTTCGTGCCAAGAATCTCTCAAACTTTTACACGCGTACTCTCTCGCTGACCAACGAGTCAGATTCATTCTTTTCAGGGTTTTGCCTTTCCCGATTTCACTCATTAATTTAAGCCAGCTCCAAAATCGTTTTGTTTCGTAGATAGCAGTGTTTGGTACTTAACCGTCGTGATTTAAGTATAATAAAACAAAAAGTGTGAATTTTTATGCAAACCTTCCAAATTAGAATCAAGTTGAATTACTGATTCGTTGCTGATGATTTATTGTAATACATTAGAATTTCTTACCTTACTATAAGTATGTATTGTATGCACCGGTGATGTACATACAATCCACTAAACAGTCTGAAAAGTTAAAGCACACAACCACAGAAAAATGTGCCGGCGAATAACGCATATTAATACGTAAGGAGTTACTAGAAATTGCAGGACGCAATCGACCAATGTGACTTTTGATTTGCTTTTGTTTTGAAGAAAATCCTAGGGTCTCCCCGTTTGTATTGCCGCTCTATATCTATCTCTCTCGATCTTGAACTCAATGCCCATGCCGCTGCCGCCGCCTACATCGTCTCCCGCACGCGGCAACCCGATGGCGACGCGAACCGGGCGCGCTAGTTATGTTTAAAAGAAACACTTATTTAGTTTCGTGGTATTCAACTTAGACTCTTTTTATTTTTATTAGTTTCGTGGTATTCAACTTAGACTCTTTTTTATTTTTATTTTATACAAGTGTTCGCCTTGCTAGTTCGCAACCAACTGCCGACTGCTGGCCAGCCGAAAAACTGTCCGCCTTGCTTCTGATTTTTTCTCTCGTGGCGTCAGCCAGTCGTCTACGTATAGCGGTTTCTATGTGCGGCACCAATGATCGCCGAGTTTTTTGCATAAGCACATAGACGAGAAATTAGTATTTGCCTGTCGCTTCATTGTTCCAGGAATGTGCGACTTGTTGTACAGCAGAAGGGTCGTGGAAGATATGATAACTCCTCCCCCCCCCAGTGTGGAGAGTAAGCCATAGTTTGGACATGGCGAGATCGACAAGTAGCGGAGATGGGACACGCTGTAGGCAAGCTGTGCACATCTGTGGTCGTCTTGTTGCAAACACGAAGACTGATAAGGTGTACGCCCGTTGTGAAATAGGCGGCCAAGATTAAGTAATTCGTACAGGGATCTAAGTGATCAATCTTCCCGACTGACGTCCAGTTATGCAGTGTGAGATGACCGGCAATCGGACTTTAATTTGTGACTGGTCTGGCCCTCATGACGCCGCATTCCTATTGAAACCGGTGTATACCGCTACTGTTGTAAGCGAAACTCTGATGATACATTGGAACTTAAATATAGGTAGCAGGACAGTATGAATAAATGTCGTAGAGAACAATTTGTGCGAGTTCCGATAAATGTATATGTTGCTTATGGATAATTAAACTTAAAATTATAATTTTTTTTTCAGGTATTACAAAACAATAATATTGGCTTGTAGACGTGTTTGTCTAGTTGTATATGTACATTTTTTTTTTTGTTTTTTTTTTTAACAAATACGTGTATGAATTTTTGGGATTAGTCCCAGCTTACTGACTAAAATCGAAATGCGAGTGAAAGGTTTGTTAGTTATTAGTGTTCGTGTCTTGGGTTTGGGTATTTCTATTCCTCCTAATGATTCTTCTAATTTTTTGTTTATGGAGTTTCTGACCTTTGGTGGTTAAGAATGTGATACCTTTATCTTTTGCTGCACTGTGTAGTGAAAACCTTGGTGTTACTTTGCTCCTTCTGTTTTCTTTTCTGAATACTGTGTCATTACTTTCAACAGCGATTGGCGGTTCCATATCCTTGTTTAATTTTGTAAGTCTTTTCTCGGTAGTGTTGTTTAAATGTTGCTGTATTTTAGGAAAAAGGTCCCTTCTGAATTCGTTAAGCTTTCTAAGATAATCGTGATGGTTGTCGTATGAAATAGTCTTTTCAAACATGTGTGTTCTACCATGGAAGAGTTCGAAAGGGGTATGTGTTGTGCTAGCGTGTATTGCGTTATTGTACGTGGTTAATACTTCCGTAAGTATTTCAGAGTGTTCGCATTCTAGGTGTAGTTCCTTCCTGCGATTCATAATTATTCTGTACAACTCCGTCATGGTGGAATGAAGTCTTTCAACGGGTGCATTCCCGGTTGACTGCTGGAATGAGGTTGTGTGTGCTATTATGTTGTACTGAGCGAGAAAATCATTAAACAGGTTTCCGGAGAATTCCGCACCCTGGTCAATAACTAGCTTTTTTGGTAAACCGAAGTTGCCCATAAATTTAAACAAGGCCTCAATAACTTTCATAGAGCTTCTGTTACTAAGTGGGTACGCCTGTGCGAATTTAGAAAATTTGTCAATGACGGTGAGGTTGCAGGTATTATTAATAGAATAAATGTCAATGTGGACAACCTCTAAGGGTCCTGCTGGGGCAGGCGGGGTCTGCATGAATGGCTTTTGGGGATGTCTGTCGTATTTGAGGGTTAAGCAAATGTTGCAGTCTTTTATCACTTGAGTAATGATGTTTTTCATGCATGGGAAATAAATATCCCTTCTCAGGTGATTGAAGGTTTCATCTATTCCCCTATGATTATTGTTAATATGATATGTGCGTATCTTGCTTTTCTGGTCTTCTGGGTCCGTGACTTCCGGTAGAAATGTTTTACATCGACTAATCTTGTATAGGTCACCTTCAGCGAAATAATTGTTGTAAGATTCTTCTATGATTAGAAAAATATGGTCGGGTGCAAATATTGCGAACGTTTTGTTGGGTTTTAGAATTGTTTGGAGGATGTTGGTGATAGAATCGAAGGTATATACAGGTTCTGAGATTACACGTCTTGTTTTGTAGGCAAATGGCGTTGTTATCCGTATTGAAGACGTCCCAATGCAAAATACCGTTTGATTGTTAAAATGGTTTAAAGGTTGTTGGACAACCGGTATTCTCTGTGGGTCTTCGTTAATGTTTAGATTTGGTTCTATTCGGCTGAGTGCGTCAGCGACTACATTTTGTGACCCTTTTTTATATACTACTTCATAGTCGTAGGCAGCCAGGGTGGTTTTCCACCGAAGTAACTTGGGATTTTGGCCTTTTAAGTTTTCTAGCCAGATTAGTGGTTTGTGGTCTGTAACTATTCTGAATCTTCGGCCGAAAAGGTATGGCCTGAAGTGCCCCACAGACCAAACGATAGCTAGCATCTCTTTTTCGATTGTGGAGTACCTGATTTCTGTATCCGAAAGCGTTCTACTAGCGAACGATATTGGCCTGTCATTTGTATCTGGGCCTTGCGACAGCACTGAACCTATAGCGTAATTACTTGCATCAGTAGTCAGTGTGAACGTTTTGGTAAAGTCGGGGTATGCCAATATTGGGTCGTTGCACAAGAGGGTTTTCGAAGTTTCGAATGCGTTTTTGAAATCGTCATCTATTACTATAGACTTTTTTCCTTTTAATTGACTTGTTATGGGTTTAGTTATTTTTGCGAAATCCCTTATGAATTTCCTATAGTACCCAAGTAAGCCCAAAAAAGACTTGATCTCCCTGGTGGTCCTTGGACAGGGAAAATCTTTTATAGCCTGGATCTTGTCTGGATTCGGTTTAACACCCTCTTGGGTAACGATATGTCCAAGAAAATCAATTTCCTTTCTCAGGAAGTTACACTTAGTCGGTTGAATCTTTAAGTTGGCGTTTTGTAATTTTGTGAATACTAATTTAATGTCCCCAATATGTTTCTGAAGCGAAGGCGAAAATATGATAATGTCGTCTAGATAAACGAGACAAACGTTTCCCACTAGGTCGCCTAGGACGTTGTCCATAACGCGTTGAAATGTTGCAGGTGCATTTTTGAGGCCGAAAGGCATTCTTGTGAATTCGTAATGTCCATTTTCAACAGTAAATGCCGTTTTGCTTGCATCATGTGCATTCATTTCGATTTGATGAAATCCACTTGCTAAGTCTATTGTTGTGAAATATTTTGTTTTTCCTATATTATCTAGTATGTCTGCTATGTTTGGGATCGGATATTTATCGGAAATGGTTTTTTCGTTTAGTTTACGAAAATCTATTACAAGGCGCCATTTTTTCTCACCCATGGCGTCGGTTTTTTTTGGCACAACCCAAACGGGTGCACTCCAAGGTGAATGGCTGTTTTTAATAATATTTTGTTGAAGCATTTTAGAAATTTGCTTGCGAACTTCCTCCTTGTGTATGAATGGGTATCGGTATGACTTCGTGTGTATCGGGACATTGTCTACTGTCGGTATGGAATGCGTAATGGTATTGGAAAATGTAAGTTGGTCCCCTTCGTTGTAAAAAAGTTTTTTGAAAGATTTGCATAGTTTGATCAAATTCTGTTTTTCTTCATCGTTTAAGTGTTCTGTCCGAATGTTTAGTTCTTGTTGGCTAATTTTTTGTTTTGCGTTTGACGCTGCAAACATGCAGTGCAGTTGTCCGTAATTGTGAAAAGAGAATTCCTCTGCCTGTAGCGGTTCCTCCAAGTAGAGTGTTTGATTTTGGTCGGAACCGTTACAGACTTCGAAGTATGCGAAACCAGCAGTTGCAGTGTACAACCCGCCCGAAATAGATAATTTGTTGTCAAAGTTTGTGGTCTCGCAAATGAAATCTCCCTGCATAAGGTTTACCGGGAGTGGCAGTCTTATTTTGCTATTTTGTGGCACGGTATGTAATACGTCTACATGGTTTGCTCGTGTTAGAATTGGAATGGCAGTTTCAGGGGTTTCCAAAATAGAGTCTGAAATGTTTATTTTTACGTTCAAAGCGGATAGGAGGTCCATGCCTAAAAGGCCATTAAAGTGTGGGTGAAAATCAAACAAAAGGAATTTGAAGTTAATCGTTTGTTTAAATTGCTGAAACGTAATGGTATCTGTATATTCCTCGATTTGGAACGTATTCAATACAGTGTGGATATTGACATTTGTCTCTAGTTTCTTTCTATAATTTTTTGTAATTAGTGATGGGTTTATAAATGAATAGGTGGACCCGGTGTCTATTAAGAACTTGAGGGGGTTTGTAACAATAAGCTTTGTGGATAAGAGAATATACGGTAAGGATGTTCCGTGGGTCTCTTTGTTTAGGTACCCGACTGGTCTACCGAGGCTCCTAGCGGAAAATTTCCATCATCACTGATGTTGCATAGAGTAGCACCTGTAGAAGGACCGTTACCGCTTTGTTGGTTTGACGAAATTGACTTTCCGTTATTGCGGAAGGGGTTTTGGTTGCTAACTGTTTGTCCTCGTTGTTGGGTGTTTGTTTGTTGGTGTGAAATATAACGGTTGTCGTTGTTATTATTGTTGTTATTGTTCGATTGTTTTTGTTCCTGCTGATTTCTTCTTAAATATGGGTGGTTTCGGTCTTTCGATCTGTCGTGGTTACGATCTCCCTGTTGTCTGTTCTGGTAAAAGAAGCTTTGCTCAATCTGTCCGTATTCGTAGGCTTTCTCTATTGTCTCTGGGTTTCGGGTTCTGATTATTGTCCTTAGTGGGTCTTTAAGCCCGACGATAAATGCGTTAAGACAGATTTCGTCATATAGGGCACGTTTGGCTGCAAGGCCGTAACTATTCTGGTCTATATCTTTAGCTAGTGTCGTTAATTGACTTCTCAATTTGATAATTGTAAAGAATAACTTTCCCATCGTGAGCCCGTCTGGGAGGGTTTGGATTTCCCTAAGTAACATGGCTTCAGTTTTCTTACTGCTATAAAGGCGTTTAAGGTTTGTTTTGACATCGTCCCAGTTTAGCCGTGTGTCACAAAGAATTAAGGCCTCGTCTGCTTTGCCTATAATTTTGTTTCGGACGGCCCTAAGGAGAAGTTGTCCATATGGTGTCTGATCCACTGATTTAATCAATAAGAGTAGTTCTTCTACGCTAGTTATAAATTTTTCGAGGTTATCAGGGGGGCCTTCGAATTTAGGGAGCTGTTCGACAAAGGCCAATATGTCGGTTGGGTTAAGGCTAGTATTAATGAGGGTATACGAGCTACTGCGTGTGGAACTTAGAAGACCTGATGAATTGCCAGAATCCATATTGTTGTTATTGATTGGTTGTTCCGACTGACGCACATGCTCTAACTGTTCGTCTTCTTCTAATGTCCTTATCTCAGAAAGATTGCCACCGCTTCTTAAGCCTAGTCTGCTCCTGATCTTGTTACTAGTACGGCTTGTTTTTGACATTGGTAATAATATTATTATGCTGTACTGTGGTGTAGTGTAGTGTAATGTAGTGTAGTATAGTGTAATTTGTAGTAGTATTGGTATAAAATTATGTTAATATATATGTGTGTGATATGTGACTTATTAATCTAGTGATAATAATGGTATATATATGTAGTGTTGACTTAATAATAAGTTTGTATATGTGTGTAATGATTCAATAATATTGTGAAAATAATTGTATGTAATGTTGACTTAAGATTATGTTTATATATGTGTGTGTTCTCCTTTCCTTTTGGTGAGTATGGTGTTGATGTAAGCTTCAAATTTAACTGTAATATACATACATGTTTTAGTAATAATTCTCAAAAAATTATTTGTATAGGGGTAGGTTAGCGAACACGCGGCTATATTGCAATGTTTTAGGTTTTGTGTGTGTATATTTAATACTTTATATATAAGTACATGCATACATGTACATGGTTAAATACGCGGCACAATTTGCGGCGGCTGGTGTGCTCAATAGAATAACCCAGCACGGTTTCAAGCGTCAACTCTACCCCTCCCCCGTCGCGTCAGCAGTTTTCGACACATAAAGACGTTCGTGAATTCCACATAGACGAGAACAGAGGAGAGTGGGCATTTAACATTGATTGATTTTTTTTTTTTTTTCTTTATTGCTAGTGATCCCGGTGCCTTATCAGCGTTTGATGTGCACATATTCGGTCACTGCGAATAGATACATAAATTGCACTATGAACTACACCGCACACACGAATTGTCGCCTGGGTCATAGCCGCCAAACATTAATCATTTGTTTGTTTATTTGTTTTACATATGTTTATTAATTATTTTCCTTTACACACTTAAACTGCGTCACGTGTTCGCTTACCTAGGCTTACTAGTAGAAAGTTTCAGACAGCGTAAAGGGCGTTTAATCCCTAGTTCGTGTCCGGCTGCGCCAGTTATGTTTAAAAGAAACACTTATTTAGTTTCGTGGTATTCAACTTAGACTCTTTTTTATTTTTATTTTATACAAGTGTTCGCCTTGCTAGTTCGCAACCAACTGCCGACTGCTGGCCAGCCGAAAAACTGTCCGCCTTGCTTCTGATTTTTTCTCTCGTGGCGTCAGCCAGTCGTCTACGTATAGCGGTTTCTATGTGCGGCACCAATGATCGCTGAGTTTTTTGCATAAGCACATAGACGAGAAATTAGTATTTCCCTGTCGCTTCATTGTTCCAGGAATGTGCGAATTGTTGTACAGCAGAAGGGTCGGGGAAGATATGATAACTCGCTCGCTTATGGTTCGTGCTGTCAATTCGTTCAGCCAGCCAGACACTCTTAGCGAACTGTCATATCATTCGTTCCCGCGTAGCAACGCAAAAACAACTAAGTACGCAAATACATTCATACCTAGTAGTAAATATTTAAATTTTGAAACATATTACACGTTAAATATAATATACGTATTTAATTTTATAAATAGGTCAAATCTCTTTGTGTTGGTATACAATTTTATTTTATTTCTGTAAGACAAAATAAAATGTTTGGGCCAAATTTGGCGCCCCTAAAATCTGCCGCTCTAGGCTCCAGCCTATTCAGTCTGCTGGTAAATCCGCCACTGAGTATAGTATATGTGTGGGATTCCACAAAATACGGTCTGTATATTTTTCTTTGGTCATGCTCAACGATGAGCTGCAAAGATCCTACTGTTAAAAAAATTTTGTTGATCAAAATTGGGGAGGATGGAGTCATATGTAGAGGAAAGTTCTCTGATCGTCACTCACTTGGTAGTGGCCAGAAACGATTTTTTTTACATATGGCTCAAGCAGCTCGCGACTTCCGGTCTCTGATCAAGTATTCTCTGGGTAGCCTAAGAATATCCGTTTGAAGGTGAGCTAAAGTGAGAAGGCGAAACATCCCTAGATAGGTGCGTGCGGTGGTTTTGGGGCCCGCCACGTAAAAAACATCCCCAATGAAAATAAGCAATCAGCCTCGGATGAGAGACCCTCCTTTTGTTGACCACCACGACAAACGAAATAAGAACTACGAATTGAGGGCATGCATCTGGAATGACCGGTCCATTAATTGGGAAGGTGCCTAGAGCTGCTTCGGTCATACTTATGTAAAAGAGTCGTTTTTGGTCACTCCCAAGTGAATGGCGATCAGAGAACTTTCCTCACATGCGTGAACTTCTACACATGACTCCATCCTCCATTATAAATTATAAAATTGAATAATCAACGTCAACAAAAGTCTACGCAACCAAAAGAAGCAACCATGGAGAATCTGCTAAAAATACAGAAAGAGTTGGGCAATCTGGCTGCGTTGGAGGAGCAAAAAATTCTGAGCGGAAAAATTTTAAAAGCTTCATGTCTGGAATACATATATTGAGCATATTTAGACTATTGTGAAAGAGTTTACAGCAAATCATAACAAGATTATGGCTAAGAAAACTCAATAAGCAGAAGTTCAAAATGTTGCCGAAGGTCCTTGAGCAGTAAGCAGCAAGTGGCTGATTGGATCTTTGCAACAAGCTGATCAGTTCAAACCAACTGATGCTGTTTCTAACGTTGAAAAAATATATCAACGGCGTGCAAAAAGCTCAAAAATACATTTGACGAAATTGTGCAAATGAACAAGATTCTCTCGAGCAAATGAGAGAATTCAAGACCAAGCTTGAAATACAATTGGAATATGTAGAAGAAGCATATTTGGAGACTCAAAATATCCAACTAAAAGAAATAACGGAAAACTCTATTGAGGATCAAATAGAGGAATTTCGAGAAAAATATGTAATTACCCTCGAAAAACTTACAGAAAAATTAAAGAGGAACAATACAACACAAAAATGTGTTCTAATATAAAACTGCAGGAAATTAAAATTCCGATTTTAATTAGGTGGAGAAGTTGGTAGATTAATTCAACATCTACCAGTAACAGATACAAATTACGAAGCTGCTTGGCAAATTCTTCAGGATAGATACGAGAATAAAAGACTACAATTTGCAGCACAAGTAGAAGGCTACTGGATCAACCGTCAGCAAATGAAGAAAGTGCAGCAAACATGAAGCAGCTGTTAGATACAACCAAGGAATGTACGTATTTACATTCTTTAAAAGGAATCAATTTAAATTTAGGCGATGAACAAACCATCATAGCTCGTAAGTCTACGTTTATATGCGCAGAATGTAAAAAAAGTAGGGAAATATTGGCGTTGAAAGCGCGTAGTTCTAGTTTTATTCGTGGCATCGGGTTATGCTATACCTTTTTGGAAGGGATGGAGCAAAATAAAGAGAAAATACGACATATTTTACAGTACTACTACGATAAAGGCAAAAATGCATCTCAAGCCGCCAATAAAATTTGTGCAGTTTATGGACTCGATACAGTTTCCATTTCCACCGCACAACGATGGTTTCAACGTTTTCGCTTTGGTGTAGAGGTGACCGAAGATGCGCCACGCTCCGAAAAGCCTGTCGTCGAAAATTGCGATAAAATCGATGAATTGGTCGAAAGAGACCGGCATAGTAGTCATCAAACCGTTATAAACCATTTGAAGAAGCTTGGACTCACTAAGAAGCTCGATTCACGAAGCACGAATTGATTCAATAAAAATACCGAAAGACTTTTTTGACAAACCTATACTAAGCCTATATGATGTATTTTGTTTTCTGGAGCAGCAATATCAAGCTCTAGAATCAATACGAGACAGAAAAACAGCTAAATGGAACAATCGAAAGCAGCCACAGCGAACAGCTTCATTTTATACAGCTGCACAAAAAAATTGTGTATACTTCAAGATTCCTGGACATCATTTTTGAATGCAGAAAGTTCCAGGCATTGACTACGATGAATCGAAGGAAATTCATAACAAGCAACAAGGTATGCTACATTTGCCTTGATCACGTGTTATAAAGGCATTGTAGTAATAAGAAAAAGTGCAGTAAGTGTGAAAGATATCAACATAATTTATTGCATTACAATTAATTCCAAAAAGGAAATGAAGAAAATATCACAAAAAAAATTCTCCACAATGATGACGAAACACTCGGAAACAGCGATACTCCTAGCAACAGCACAAATAAGAGTAAAGGCAGCAGATGGAGGGTATGTCACACTGCGAGCTCTAATCGACCAAGGATCTCAAAAGACTACTATTTCCGAAGAAGCCGCTCAAATACTTTATTTACCTAAAATAAGAGAAGTAACTGAACTACAAGGTTTAGGAATTACCACAGTGGGAGTGTCTAAATTTAAAATCAGCATTGAAATCAAGTCGAGATTCCTAAGCAACGAAGCATACAATGTCGAAGCACTAGTTTTGCCGAAATTAGCTAGTGCTCAACCAGACAAATCGTTTAAATGGGATGTAGAACAATGGTAAAACTATACTTTAGCTGATCCCAATTTCAATAAATCAGATCGAATCGATGTCGTCTTTGGAAGTGAAATATATTCTGACATACTAGAAGAAGACATATTTAAAAAGGATCGAATATTAGGTCAAGTTACGAAATTGGGCTGGATATTGTCGGAAGTTTTACAACAACCGAGAAAAAACAACAAAATTTTGGCAACGGTTACTACAACATTGAAGAAGTTTTGGGAAATAGAAAACACTACAACTCCAGCAGATGATAACGAATGCCTAAAATTTTTTGAAAAAGCTACAGTAAAAGATGAAAATAATCGATTTGTCGTCAAATTACATTTAAAAAAAGAAAAAGAATTAGGCGACTCTCGCAAACAAGCTATGGCGAGGTTTCTTAATCTTGAAAAAAGGTACAAATGACGAGTTAAGAATTTAATACGTGCGATTTATGAGAGAATATTTTGAAATGTGTCATATGGAAAAAGCAAGTGGAAATAGATACGGAAAATACTATTTGCCACATCCAGCAGTGATTCGAGAAGGCAGTCTAACAACTAAACTGCAAGTAGTTTTCGATGCGTCTGCAAAAACTACAAATGGAAGTAGTTTAAAAGGCATCCTCTTCATAGGAAGCAGAATTTTTGTTTTTTGAATCAATATTCACTTATAAATCAGGTAGATCTAGATAAAAGTTCTACTAACTCGGAGAATTATTACCAATGTCCTGGAAATTGGGCTTGGAAATCTGCGACTGATAATTCATGTAAAGTAGCAAGCTTGAAACAGTTAGAAAATGAAGCATGTGAATTCAAATCTTCTATAAATGAATTTCTTAAAAAAGAAAATATTGAATTAAAAGGTATAAATTTTCATCACATGGTTTCACGTAGTCATATATATAAATATTATATAGTATATTTATATTTATTAACAGACGAGTTGAAATACAACGTTTCTAGAAGTGGTGGAAAAGCTAATATAGCAAAGAACCGTAAGCATCAAATCTGTATTGTCAAGCAAGGCGGTGGAATTGTTATGATTTGGGAAATTTAAAAAAAAAACGATTCATTGTTTTCCCGAAAAAAAACATAATAATACATTAACCAAATTAATTTTTATATCATTAAAATTAGATTCATACCATGTTGTCTTGAATCTATAAAAAATATTTTCAAGAATTCCGTTCACGCAATAAAAAAAACCACTTGCAATTTCGAGAACAATGGAGAGTTTCGCGAATATGCACGTACGATCTGAACGAAGTCTAGGTTCCGACTACTTGTGTGGCAATATAGCGGCCTGAAGGTCATTCATTTAATCGGTTCATTGTAGAACGGTTATTTAGGTACAAAAAAATCAATTTTGAGTGCCATCGCTGAAGTTTGTAATTTTCAATTTTGTCCGGTTTTTGAGAGTAAATGCTCCTATGTGCGACGGGCAAACAATATCTTAGTTTTTAAGTTTTAGTACCTTATTGAAGTTTTTAGATTACAACGCTAGTCGTACGTAGCCGTTTGTCAATGTGTTTTTTTTATTTTTTTGAAATACGGTTTTTTATTATTTGCGAATAAAAATATTCTTAAAACCAAACTTCATCATTACTTTTCCCTTTTGTTTACATTCAGCAAGACTAAACATTGAGTCATACATAGACTTTAGTTGCCCACTGTATACGGTTGTTAAGAAGGTTTCAAATACCATGAATACCGTATTTGTGCCTAGAGGATAAAACAGAAAAGCCATAAGAGCAGTAAAACTCTTCAAAATTTTAAAATGGCTTAAAAAGTATATACCTAAAAAGATTATTATAGTGTAGTTGTGCAGCTGTCTCAATAACTGTGTCCTTAAGAACGTGTGCATTTTAATATAATATTTGAGAGATGTCGTTTGCAGTCTGTCGCGCTCTATGTGATCCGGGCGTTCCTGTCACAGAGTTGCAAACCGTAATACCACAAAAGGGTTAAGGTTTGACAACACTTTGATAACATATGGGCAACACCCATATTGCTGTAAATAAATTTGGAGCGATAGTTTTATTTATTTTTAAAAAATTTAATACAAAGCAGTTATGTACTGTTATGAGCAAATTTTTCTGCCAAAAGCTTGTACTTAGTTGAATAAGTATATTAAAGCTATATCGGTCAATCCAACGTAATTTAATAACTTACAATTCAACTTTTACAATGTTCAAAAATGTCTGTGTGTAAAACTTTACAGCTAATCAATATTAAATAAAAATCCAAAAGTTTTAGAAACTTGTTTCAACTGATCATATCTTTCGTCGATTGAATACAATCCAGTATCAAAAATTGCTTGTGATCGCGAATTGGCTCTTAAGGGGTTAGGGGTAGTTAGAATTTTTAAAAAATTAATTTTTTTTGCATTTTCGTTAAGTGTAATATCATAAAAATATTCTCTGAAAACTTCACGTTGATCCGATAATTAGTTTTTGAGTTATTCGAGAAATAAGAAAGAGAGCTCGGGCACTTCAAAGCGCTAATGTGAAACTTTAAACGCATTTTTCTGAAAACTATGTTTTTTTGAATCGGTGACAACTGTAACTCAAAAACCGTTCAGTAGATTTTAATGAAATTTATACAGCTTTTAGAATACATAATAAACTCGGGCCTGATTGAAGGATTTTTATTTTTTCGAAAATTTCGATTTTTTCAGACCAATTTACTGTTGAACCAACAAACAACTATAACTTCGGAAATTATTTTTTTTTTGAAATTTTTGTGAATTCAAGTCAACACATCCTATAATAATGCCATATTACAACTTTTGTAAAATAACATGATTTAGTAGCAACAACAATTAAGTGCTACTATTAAAACAAGTAAGAAAAGGCTAAGTTCAAGTGCAACCAATAATTTTATACTCTTGTAACATGCAAGAGTCATCCAAATACCTTAAGATGTAAAACGTCAACTAGAGGTCAATCCTCTAATCCGTCTAAGCAATTTTATATATATTATATACATATATTCTCTCACTTATGAGAGCTGCCCCCGCCACGATGTCAAAATCGTGCTTGGCGACTTTAACGCTAGGGTGGGCAAAGAAGGTGTCTTTGGTACTACGGTCGGTAAATTCAGCCTCCACGAGGAAACATCCCCAAATGGGCTGAGGCTGATCGATTTCGCCGGGGCCCGAAATATGGTTATCTGTAGTACTAGATTCCAGCATAAGAAGATTCATCAAGCTACCTGGCTGTCTCCGGATCGAAAAACCACCAATCATCGATTAAGTTGTGATAGACGAAAGGCACGTTTCCAGTGTTTTAGATATGCGTGCGCTCCGAGGTCCTAACATCGACTCGGACCACTATCTTGTTGCAGCCAAGATTCGCACCCGCCTCTGTGCAGCAAAAAACGCACGCCAACAAACACAAGGAAGGTTCGACGTCGAGAAGCTGCAATCACAAAAGGCAGCCCAACGATATTCTACTCGGCTTGGACTCCTGCTCTCTGAGAGCACTTGTCCACAACTCGGTATAAGGGAACTGTGGGACGGCATTTCAAACGCCTTACGAACAGCTGCCCGACCAAGAAGAAGTTCAAATAGCAATTACCCGCCTGAAGAACAACAAAGCGGCGGGGGCGGATGGGTTGCCGGCCGAGCTATTCAAACTCGGCGGCGAAGAACTGATGAGGAGCATGCATCAGCTTCTTTGTAAAGCATGCCCAATGAATGGAATTTAAGTGTGCTATGCCCAATCCATAAAAAAGGAGACCCCGCAATCTGCCCCAAATACCGTGGGATATCGAGCGTATTGTGTGAAAGATTAAAGCCCACCGTCAACAAACTGATTGGACCTTATCAGTGTGACTTTAGACCTGGCAAATCAACAACTGACCAGAAATTCACCATGCGAAAAGACCCACAAATCTTGGAAAAGACCCGTGAAAGGCGAATCGACACACATCACCTCTTCGTCGATTTCAAAGCTGCTTTCGACAGCATAAAAAGTAGTTGCCTTTATGTCGCGATGTCTGAATCCCTGCAAAACTAATACGGCTGTGTAAACTGACGTTGAGCGGCACCAAAAGCTCCGTCAGGATCGGGAAGGACCTCTTCGAGCCGTTTGATACCAAACGAGGTTTCAGACAAGGCGACTCCCTGTCGTGCGACTTCTTCAATCTGCTTCTGGAGAAAATAGTTCGAGCTGCAAAACTTAATCGAGCAGGTACAATCTTTAATATGAGTGTACAGCTGCTGGCGTATGCCGATAGTATTGATATTGACCCATTTCAACCCATTTTTATTACACAGAATTACTATTATCAAGAATTCTGTCTGAATTTTAATTGTATATCTCACACATTGACCGATATTTTCGATCAAAAGTCAACATAGATACTGTGGTCTACATATTCAGTACCAATGTTTATTAGAGCAAAATTTTATCCCTCCTTGATTTGTGTACTGGAAAGTGAAAGAATCAAGTGGAATTTAAAATTGTGTTATATGGGAAGTAGGTTGCAGTCCGATCTCGCCTATTTTCGCACTGTGACATAGAAATGTGAGAGGAATGCTGCGTATAAAATTAGTGGAAATCGGTCGGTCGGGTCCCGGTATATGTGATTTCACCAAAAAAATGTGAACTTTCCATAAACTAATTACAATTTTATTGAAGTATGAGGACATGAAAAAGTCACGAAAGGTAAGATCTCGAGAATACGGTCGATTCGGATACAATTCGTAGGCAAATTCAACAAAATTGTTCCATTATATTCGTTTAGTATAGCGTTATATTAAAGCCGCCAATGATGGCATTCCCTTTTCGGTAGTCGATGAGAACAGTTTTATGCACATTATTTTACGTGTACGTCATAATTTTAACAACTGTCTTTCCAAACTTTGAATATAGTTTATCGTGTGCAGTTTACCTGAATGATCGGCGATTGAACTCCGTAGCAGTGTAATTGCCCCATATCAATATTTCAATATAGCTTATTATGATTATAATACTATAAATAGTTGAACAATTACTTTAAATTTTTATTAACCTGATTGTTTTATTTGATAAACTTTTAATTATTACCATGCTATGCGGCATCTAAAAATTTTCCGCTTGTGACTGCTCTACAGAATTGCCTAGTTAGAGCTCACTTTGTAATTACGTCATCGCTGAAAAGCCAATTTTCTGTAAATTGAAAGGTGGCATCACTATAATTGACTTTATTTTAAAAACTATCCCTCTCACATAATCTGACTCAATCTGTATCGCAGACACTGAGTCCAACACCATCCACACCGTACTTCCATTGAAATCTTAAAGTCAATGCTTACTTCGAGGGTCTAACTCCAAATCTATAGTGAATAGCTCCAGTACCTACACACACAGAAGCGTCGCGCCCCATTCGGCTATAACCAATAATTTCATTTGTATTTTGTATATCATTTATTGCCGAGTGTGCTTAATATATGTATAATAAATGCTATGTCTTTTTCTAGGTAGCGTAGAGGCTTCCCATCACAATTGGCGTTTAGGTCGACAACGTATATTCATTATATCGTCTATTAAATATGAAACAACTGAAAATACCGTGGCCAGCAGACACCGTCGGACAACATTATTCGTCGTTGGGAGTCGAATCTTTTGACCATAGAACAGTCAGATATTCAAGATCTTTCACAACAATAAATAAATACACTTTAATGAACTATTTGAAGTGGTCAGAGCAAGTGTTGTCTAGAAATCGCAAGAGTTATAGTATGTTTTTTAGGGTCAATTTTGGAATCATTACAATTTATTTGTATGAATTGAATTCAAAATGGAAAAGCTGCCCCTGGATCTGATTTTTGGAAGCACATTTTCGTGACCAACCATAATTTGCAAGCAAAACGGAACTGTCGACGGATATTGGCGCAATATGACTTCGCTTAAGTCGTTAGAAAGATCTGGTAATTGGTTTCAAAAAGTCGGTGGTCACCAAGATCCAGATTTCAGTTTCCCCTGGCCATTCAAATCAATTAGTAATGTATAAAATATGAAAAGCTGTTGTTTTTTTCACTATTTTTTAATGTTCGCTTACTTATGCTTGCAAACTCTATAATATTTATTCAATTTTGGCATATCTACTTGTTGACTGAGCACAGATACAGACAACTTCAATCAGTTATCTGCACAAATGCCTTCACAGTAAGGACCCATTTATTGTATACAGCAAAGCCTAACTGTACCATATAATCGCCCTTGGGATATGGCAGCAACATCAACACTTCCTCCGACATAACGAAGTTTTTCAAAATGATATCATGCTACAAAAAAATCCGCACATTATCTGACTTAATAAAAATATTTACAGTCAACCAACATCATATGGACAGGTGTGATTCAAATTACTATTCTGCTCCAAATATTTGAAGAATATACTCATGACCGGTTGACGTTGCGGATTGCGTTTCAGGTCACAAAAGTCCATGGTGAATTTGTAGATAAACGGGGTATAGCCGTTGGTCTTGCGAAACAGTTCAGCTTTTACCTAAAAAGTATGGATATATGGTAATGTCAAAACAATTAACGCGTTCTTAACGTATATCTTGTACAAACCGTTATATTGTCAATCGATCTTGACAATTTGCCGATAATATTCATTTCATTGTGTCCCCGTTTTTGTAGCTTTATTTGGCATTGTTCGAAACGGAAAAGAGTTTTGTTGAATGAATGACATTGTAGATTTTTGAAAGTAATACGAGTGCCCTGTACAAACGGACTTTTCAATCTATATTTTGACCACAGTCCACCGCAGCAAAATATCATCAAAATATACCAACGAACTACTTTAGGGTACATTTTTATTACGACTGACAGATTAAAAGGCCCTGTAGATCTTGTTTGTATTAAACATTTAATTGTTTTGAGATCAAATTATTCGATAAATACGGCATTATTGTTTTCGGTATTTCATTTAATGTCAAATTATTTAATGAGTATGCGTGAATGAATTATTAAAGTTGAAAAGTTTAGGCAATATCCGAAATTAGTTAAAGCTTCATATTATTGACCAACATAATAATTGCATAGAAGAGGAAGCGTTTCGCAATTTCTTGCAAATAACGGGTGATCCAAGTAGAGGTACTTTTTTCAATACCTATTTTTTGACAGATCACGCGTGAGTCATATCAAGCTGTTATGCTTTTTTTCGTCATTAGTGTTTAGCATTTCATTATAGAAAGACTGACTACATGTTTAACTTTACCACGAAAATTCACGTTCAGTAAAGAATGTGTTCCACTCGCCTCGCTCAACCTATGGTTAATATAGGGTGATTTTTTAAGAGCTTGATAACTTTTTAAAAAAAAAAAACGCATAAAATTTGCAAAATCTCATCGGTTCTTTATTTGAAACGTTAGATTGGTTCATGACATTTACTTTTTGAAGATAATTTCATTTAAATGTTGACCGCGGCTGCGTCTTAGGTGGTCCATTCGGAAAGTCCAATTTTGGGCAACTTTTTCGAGCATTTCGGCCGGAATAGCCCGAATTTCTTCGGAAATGTTGTCTTCCAAAGCTGGAATAGTTGCTGGCTTATTTCTGTAGACTTTAGACTTGACGTAGCCCCACAAAAAATAGTCTAAAGGCGTTAAATCGCATGATCTTGGTGGCCAACTTACGGGTCCATTTCTTGAGATGAATTGTTGTCCGAAGTTTTCCCTCAAAATGGCCATAGAATCGCGAGCTGTGTGGCATGTAGCGCCATCTTGTTGAAACCACATGTCAACCAAGTTCAGTTCTTCCATTTTTGGCAACAAAAAGTTTGTTAGCATCGAACGATAGCGATCGCCATTCACCGTAACGTTGCGTCCAACAGCATCTTTGAAAAAATACGGTCCAATGATTCCACCAGCGTACAAACCACACCAAACAGTGCATTTTTCGGGATGCATGGGCAGTTCTTGAACGGCTTCTGGTTGCTCTTCACCCCAAATGCGGCAATTTTGCTTATTTACGTAGCCATTCAACCAGAAATGAGCCTCATCGCTGAACAAAATTTTTCGATAAAAAAGCGGATTTTCTGCCAACTTTTCTAGGGCCCATTCACTGAAAATTCGACGTTGTGGCAGATCGTTCGGCTTCAGTTCTTGCACGAGCTGTATTTTATACGGTTTTACACCAAGATCTTTGCGTAAAATCTTCCATGTGGTCGAATAACACAAACCCAATTGCTGCGAACGGCGACGAATCGACATTTCACGGTCTTCAGCCACACTCTCAGAAACAGACGCAATATTCTCTTCTGTACGCACTGTACGCATTCGTGTGGTTGGTTTAATGTCCAATAAAGTAAACTGAGTGCGAAACTTGGTCACAATCGCATTAATTGTTTGCTCACTTGGTCGATTATGTAGACCATAAATCGGACATAAAGCGCGAAACACATTTCGAACCGAACACTGATTTTGGTAATAAAATTCAATGATTTGCAAGCGTTGCTCGTTAGTAAGTCTATTCATGATGAAATGTCAAAGCATACTGAGCATCTTTCTCTTTGACACCATGTCTGAAATCCCACGTGATCTGTCAAATACTAATGCATGAAAATCCTAACCTCAAAAAAATCACCCGTTATAATCGGCCTACTGAGCGTACTATTCGCAACACCATCATCCATCTTAAGACCCAGGATTCATTTTTTGGTAATATTTGATATAGCAGCCGTAGCTGAGAGTGTACACGAAAACGGCGGAGAGTCTATTCGGCGTCAATCTACTGTTGGAGAGGATAGTTCGAGCGGCAGAGCTGAATCAAGAAGGCAGAGTCTTTTATAAGAGTGTACAGCTACTGACGTACGCTGATGATATTGATATCATTGGCCTCAACTACTATTGACAGTCATAACTTTGAAGTCGTAGATAATTTCGTCTATCTGGGAACCAGAATTAACACCAACAACAGTGCCAGTGTCGAAATTCAACGTAGAATAACTCTTGGACTGAGTAGTCAATTGAGAAGTAAAGTCCTCTCTCGACGAACAGATTAAACTTTATAAATCACTCATTATTCCCGTCCTGCTATATGAGCGGAGGCATGGATGACGACAACATCTGATGATGCGACGTTACGGGTTTTCGAGAGAAAGGTTGTGCGTACTTATGGTCTTTTGCGCATTATCAATGGCAAATATCGCATTCGATGGGCATACATATGTATTCGATTAACTGAAAGTATTAAATTTCTTCGTTGGCCCGTTGGCTTTCCTCAAAAAACCGAATAATTCCAAAAACATCACATAAAATACATGAAATTGTGATGTCTAACAGTAAAGTAAAATTGAAAAGGTTATAACCTTGTGACCATTTTATTTATTTATCAAATGCAATGAGAAAGACTTTCTTCGCCGATTATGTGAATTGATTACAATGAGTTACGGATCCTTCATTACATATTTCAGACCAATTGTAAGTCCACTGAATGGTTGTAGCTCGGTGAAAGGAGTTAAAAGCGCCCAAAACACAACAGAGTACCTTGAACATGATAAAGCAATCAGTAAACAGTATTAAGCAACATCGGAAGCTTAAATTTGACATCATCACAACAAAGCTAGTCCAAATTGTTACCAAAAGCATTTTAGTTCGTTTAGTACACTTGGGTAGATACTTAACTTACATATTTGAAGCATATATGTAGCAATACCTAATTGTGTACATATAAATATTTGACTCATCACTTTTCTGCTTAAGTTTGTTGCCATTGTAAGTGCCATCACATCAACCATATCAACACCTGCACCATGTCCTTCAAATTTCATACTAAATACACTCTATTGCGCTGCATTATTAAAACTATTATTAGAATGTTTACGCCTACGCATAATAAAACAATGATTTTCCAAAAGGAAGAGTATGAAACGTGAGTACAAATTCACAGAGCATGGGAGGTATCAATCGGTCGCTCGTCATATTCTGTTTACGCCCACTGTTTATACATATACAGTACAAACATGTGTACACAATTGATGTTTTCTTTCATACTTTAGGAAATTTCGCAGCTTATAACGTCAATGTCGACAGCCATACACCGTTAGGCTGATTAAGAACAGCATTTAGGCGTAGGTAAATCAGAGAACATGAGATACTTATGCATATACAGTAGTATATGTATGTAGTTTCAAATGTGTGTAACTACAATAGTAGTCATAACGAAATCATAATGGCGAAACTAGTGACGTCGTGAATTTTGCCCTCTGAGAGCTGCTAATAATCCACTTTCTATGTGACGGAACACGAAAACTGTTAAAATTACATGCATATAAACTGACAATACGTACATATAGTACATTTCTAATTATTCTTCGTACACCTCTTTAAATAATATAAATAAGTCTTGCATCTAAAATACTCGTAATGATAAGTCCAGGTGTCAGCAAATCGTTATTACAGAAATATTTCATACAAAGTCATCATTCATTATTAAACACTATTGTGAATTGATTACAATCATCATTTTCATTAGGTGTATGGGAGTAGTGATGGTTGTAATACAATTTTTGAGGGGTATCAAGTATAACCAAAATGGGTTAGAAATAATTTAAGTACAACAAAACAAGGGAATAAAACATAATTTAAACTCAATGTTTCAATATTATATCTCTCTAAGTCTACAAGTAGAGTAAAGGAAGGAAGGATAATGGTTTATAAGCTGAAGGGATCCTTGTAGTATATTTCGAATCAAGTTTGTCTTTATTAACAACTAGCTGACCCCGCAACCGTTGTCCAGCTTGAAATTATGTGTTTTGAAATGAAAAGAAAGGTGAATTTATATTGTGTTGAAAATCATTTTTTTCCGATTTTTCTACATTTTTTTAATGTAGCGCAGCTTGATAAACAAAATGTTTGGTTTCTTTTCTGGTGCGTAAATGTACAGAGAATATGAGTTTCCAACTCGTGAACTCAGCCGTGTGAAAAACATAGCATTTCCAGATTTATGCCACACTCTTCTAGCGACTATCCTTGTGACCTGTTGATTGTACTCGTAATTGCAAATGCAATTTTCTCTGGAAACTGAAAACATTTGAACTGAAATGGTTGTCCCCTTGTAAAGGGTGATTTTTTAAGAGCTTGATAACTTTTTTTAAAAAAAAAACGCATAAAATTTGCAAAATCTCATCGGTTCTTTATTTGAAACGTTAGATTGGTTCATGACATTTACTTTTTGAAGATAATTTCATTTAAATGTTGACCGCGGCTGCGTCTTAGGTGGTCCATTCGGAAAGTCCAATTTTGGGCAACTTTTTCGAGCATTTCGGCCGGAATAGCCCGAATTTCTTCGGAAATGTTGTCTTCCAAAGCTGGAATAGTTGCTGGCTTATTTCTGTAGACTTTAGACTTGACGTAGCCCCACAAAAAATAGTCTAAAGGCGTTAAATCGCATGATCTTGGTGGCCAACTTACGGGTCCATTTCTTGAGATGAATTGTTGTCCGAAGTTTTCCCTCAAAATGGCCATAGAATCGCGAGCTGTGTGGCATGTAGCGCCATCTTGTTGAAACCACATGTCAACCAAGTTCAGTTCTTCCATTTTTGGCAACAAAAAGTTTGTTAGCATCGAACGATAGCGATCGCCATTCACCGTAACGTTGCGTCCAACAGCATCTTTGAAAAAATACGGTCCAATGATTCCACCAGCGTACAAACCACACCAAACAGTGCATTTTTCGGGATGCATGGGCAGTTCTTGAACGGCTTCTGGTTGCTCTTCACCCCAAATGCGGCAATTTTGCTTATTTACGTAGCCATTCAACCAGAAATGAGCCTCATCGCTGAACAAAATTTGTCGATAAAAACGAAACGAAACACATTTCGAACCGAACACTGATTTTGGTAATAAAATTCAATGATTTGCAAGCGTTGCTCGTTAGTAAGTCTATTCATGATGAAATGTCAAAGCATACTGAGCATCTTTCTCTTTGACACCATGTCCGAAATCCCACGTGATCTGTCAAATACTAATGCATGAAAATCCTAACCTCAAAAAAATCACCCGTTATTTGATAACTGCGTCACAATCAGTCGAGTTCCATTGCACAGTTTCGGTGCATGAAGATTGTGAAACATAATAATGACTGATCCAACTTTGGGACGCAAATGATGCTACGGCATACCAAGCCTCTCCAAAAAATTTAGAAATTCCTTCGTCTTCATTGTCTAGACGATAGATCGCTTTGTATGAGCGCAAACCTCCCGGAATTTGACTTTGAATCTTCCAGTTTAAGTCACAAACATCGGTATTTTTGGCAGCTAAAATTTCGTTTGCACGTACATAAGTAATCGCAGTTACGATAATTTGGCCAATGTTCGGATAATCATTCGTGATGAGTTCATCTTTCGTTGAAGTGAATTGACAAAAAGCAGGTGAAATTGATATCAAACCACTGGAAGTATCTACCGAAATTGCTGATTTTCATTCTTAGCGAATATAATGTAAAATGTCATCGGCAATGCCATTTTTTCGCATCCCATAATTGGCACGAATTTAAAGGCTGATATGTCGAAATGATCTTCGCGAAAAGTATGCGAACTTCAGAGGCATGCGAAGTAGCTATCGCATTGTCCATCGTTTGTTTCCAGTGGTTATCATGTTTCACCAATTGCAATTGCTGGCATGCTTCTCGAAAAGTTGCACACACTGTACCATTCACAATACGCAATTATTTAAATGAAGTTGAACCGCGAGACGCACAACAGTCGGACAACTTTCATGAATTGCAAAAGTAAATATACCACAAAGTGCTTTATTGCAGTTTACGTATCGACCCATTTGATACTTGCTGACTTCATCTCGTTCAAGGCCAATAACCGCCATGTTGCTTTCTTTGGTAATGTATTTGCAAACGTATTTGATCGATTTCACCAAACTGCAATATTTAACATTGACATGAGTTTTTAATGGGAATTAGATAACAGTGGCGAATATGGTACGATCCATGTGTTGCCGATTTTGATACAGTATACTCTCGAAAAGTAAATCGATTGGTATTTTGGGTAATTTACTTTTTCGAATAATTTACTTTTCCAAATATATACATAAATTATCTGTTTTTATAATATTAAATGCATTTTTAAACTTAAAAAATTCATTCATTTATTTGCTTCAATAAAACATATGGATTTACATGAAAAACATATGTATTTATTATGAAGAGAAAAAATTTTGAATATTCTTTTGTTTTTTTTTCTTTTGCAATATATTTTCTGACCATTTACATATGTACATATCTCAAAGTTTATTTACTAAACAGACGCGATAAACAAGAGAGTAAGTGTTTTTGCAACATCGTAAAAAACGCTGCTTGCTTCGTTTCGAATTTTTTATCACATTCTCTGAAAAGTAAATTAAAAAATTTACTTTTTCGAGGTGCATGTGTAATCTTAAAGGTGATTTACTTTTCCGCGATTATTTACTTTCTGAGAATTTACTTTTCGAGAGTATACTGTATTCACTCCTCTAACTTGAATCCCAAATATTCTGCCATCGTCGTCTGGTGAGCTACGCCGATAGAGTAGATATCCATTAGGGTGGGTCGATTCCAGACTTTTTTCGATTCGGGATTTCTAATAGTGCGGAAAAGTTGCCTTAGTACTTCCTGATTCCAATGCAACTTTTTGTTTTGAGATCGGATTGCATCTTCAACCCCAACTCCGGCCTTGAAATTTCGGAAATTCGCCTAAAATCGTGAAATTGTCTACCTAGCGCCTGAAATACGCATCTCATGGCAAAATGTATAAAACAAAAGTTATTTGTCACGTCACTTGCTACCGAAATGGTATATGTCAGTGGTTCCCAAACATATTTTGTCTACCGCCCACTTTGAGAACAAATATTTTTTTAGCGCCCCCATTTTTTCACCTATTTAAAAACCACTATAACTTCAAATTAATTAGTGTGACCTATATATGTATATTAACGGAGAATTCTAAACGAAACTTTCACTTATAACCAGCAACTTGAAACCTGAGCGCAGTAGGTAACATACAACGGCGCTTAGGTCTCAAGTTAACTCTTACGAGCTCCACCTGCCAATAGAATGATTATTGAAACACAACTTTATAGTATTAAAACAGAGAACTTTTATTAAAAATGAAGCTAAAATAATCGATCCATATATAAAAACTATTGTGAAGGATGAATCTGATGCTGTTTAATAAGTTTGTTAATATCAGGTTCCAATTTACTCAAGAACAGTAGCAAGTCGCCACGTTCGGTAACAAGCAAACGATTTCTATTTTTAGTAAGCAGTGTTTTCACAGCTCTAAATCCACGTTCACACAAATATGGCGATGGGAATGCTATCAAGAATCGTTGAACGATTGACCACAATCCAGGGTACTATTGCAAGATCGGTTTTTGTAGCCAAAATTCTTGGTAACCATTTTTGGACTTGATTTTTATTTCCTCGTTTGTTGTCAGTTCTATAAGTTCTTCTTCCAGCTGAGGTGACCTTGCTGTGTTGACATTTGAAAACGGATCCCACACCCAGTCTGGTATTTCCAAGTTCAAAATGTCCTGGTATCGTTCGGTGAAGTCAATGTGGAGGTTTTCCAAATGTTGGCAGTAGGCAAACACTTAGTCGTTACTGCATGATACTGATAAATTCGGAAAATTGTGAAACTCACGTCTTGGCCAGATTCTTTTTGTATAGAGCAGTTTGGCTGCGAAAGCAGCAACGACGTCGCCTTGCAGTTGGAGATTCATGTCGTTGAACAATTTATACAGGTCTGTCATATGTCTATATCATTCTTTGATGTTATGAGTTTTTCTTGAAATTCTGTATCTTTAGTTTCCAAGAACTCTATAATAGAGTCAAACAGGTTGTAAAATCGAGTCAGACAACGAAATTCAGTATGAAACAACAAACGATTGAAACCTCGTCATTAGTAACACAAAGCTGATGACATAATCTATCATTCAAAGAGCTGTTGCGGATTTTATTGACTGCTTTGATGACATATTGCAGTGATTGAAATAGTTTTTCACTTAAGTTTCTAGCAACTAAATGTTGTCTATGAATAACCCAATGTACACCTGGAATTTTATTTTTTAAGTACGATATGAAGCCTTTATGCACCCTATCATAGCCGGCGCGCCATCCGCAGCAATTGAAATTATATTTTTCAATCAATTTCTTTCTCATCGCAAAACTTTTCCAATATATTGAATATGGTTTCGCCTTTTGTATCGGTCTCTAAATTTCTAGCAAATAATAGTTCTTCACATATTTTCTCATCTTTAACAAACCTCACGTAAGACACCTTCATTAGTTGGTAAAGTGGACTCATCGAGCTGAATTGAGAATTGGCATGTCCTCACAATCGTGATCGCACAATGATTCTTCAATGTTTTCAGCTATTTCATCAATTCGTCTTTGCACAGAATTATACTCAAAGGAATTTTTCGGATAATTAGTTCAAAAGCTCAAAACGTGCGCTACATATCCGACGCCATTTCGCAAGTGATAAAATAAATTTTTCAAGAGCTCCAAAGCATGCGCTACACAGCTCGAACCTTTTGCACAAATGATTATATTATGATGCAAATCCCACTACAGATTTGGCAATGCAAAGCATACGTCTGACAGTTAGTTTCTATAAATTCTATCCTGTCGAGATGCCCGTTTGAAACGGAGCGACCGATTGACATGATTTTCATTTTTTCTATTTCAATATAGAACCGAGTTTGGCAATCTTTTATTTAATTGAGAGTGAGAGATCATGTGCGGGACCAAAAGCTCCGTCAGGATCGGGAAGGACCTCTCCGAGCCGTTCGATACCAAACGAGGTTTCAGACAAGGCGACTCCCTATCGTGCGACTTTTTCAATCTGCTGCTGGAGAAAATTATTAGAGCTGCAGAACTGAACCGAGCAGGTACAATCTTTTATAAGAGTGTACAGCTGCTGGCGTATGCCGATGATATTGATATCATCGGTCTCAACACCCGCGCCGTTAGTTCTGCTTTCTCCAGACTGAACAAGGAAGCAACGCAAATGGGTCTGGCAGTGAACGAGGGCAAGACGAAATATCTCCTGTCATCAAACAAACAGTCGTCGCTCTCGCGACTTGGCACTCACGTCACTGTTGACAGTCATAACTTTGAAGTTGTAGATAATTTCGTCTATTTAGGAACCAGCATTAACACCACCAACAATGTCAGCCTAGAAATCCAACGCAGGATTACTCTTGCCAACAGGTGCTACTTCGGACTGAGTAGGCAATTGAAAAGTAAAGTCCTCTCTCGACGAACAAAAACCAAACTCTATAAGTCGCTCATAAGTCCCGTCCTGCTATATGGAACAGAGGCTTGGACGATGACAACAACCGATGAGTCGACGTTGCGAGTTTTCGAGAGAAAAGTTCTGCGGAAGATTTATGGTCCTTTGCGCGTTGGCCACGGCGAATACCGCATCCGATGGAACGATGAGCTGTACGAGATATACGACGACATCGACATAGTTCAGCGAATTAAAAGACAGCGGCTACGCTGGCTAGGTCATGTTGTCCGGATGGATGAAAACACTCCAGCTCTGAAAGTATTCGACGCAGTACCCGCCGCGGGAAGCAGAGGAAGAGGAAGACCTCCACTCCGGTGGAAGGACCAAGTGGAGAAGGACCTGGCCTCGCTTGGAATATCCAATTGGCGCCACGTAGCGAAGAGAAGAAACGATTGGCGCGCTGTTGTTGACTCGGCTATAATCGCGTAAGCGGTGTCTACGCCAGTAAAGAAGAAGAAGAAGAGATCATGTAGTCGTTGTCTAAGAGGCCTCCTAGCTAAATAAAATTAAAAATAATCCCCCAGGCCTCTACACAACGCCCGCATTTTCTTTCTGGGTCTCTTACCGCCCCCCCTTGACACCTGCAGCGCCCACAAGAGGGCATTATCGCCCACTTTGGGAAACACTGGTATATGTGACCATGGCCGTAGGACGAACCGTTCCCGAGATACGAGCGAAAGGGCGGCGCGCCACAGCGCAAGGTGAAAATTGTTGCAGCTCTCAGCTAACCTGTATTGGTCACCCAGAACCCACCGCGTGGAGGTGGCTGCTCTTCGGGTTCCTCCCAAGCCTAACCCAACCAACCAACCATATGTCAGGTTTGTTTTAGTCTGAATCTGTGTCAAATTTATTGATAAAATCAGATTTTGTACTAAACTTTGGTACTTGTTGCCTAGATTTCAGTGTAGAGCGTATAAAACGATCACGGGATTGGGGGCCAATAACTTTAGAAGATGCCTCTGTCACCAGTTTGACGGTTCTCTCGACTGCCACGGTGTGAGAGGGGAATTCACTAAATTTCCATACCTCTGCAGTGTCTCCCGATAGCCCTTTTATGAGTTCTTCGTTAGAAACTGAACAAAGAACTGGTGGAACAGTCAAAGTAATAGTCTTCCAGTTAATCATATCGTAATAATTATTAGCTTTGCAATTCAGTTTTGGCACTTTATTACATCTAACCCTTCCATTTACAGTGTCAGACTCTGCTTCTCTGGCTGCCAGAAGACGGTCAAGGGCCAACTTTCTGTCTTCTATCCGTTCGTCAGTCATCATACTAAGGAGAATGTTTCTTGGAAGAGCAAAGAAAGCATTCTGTTGAATGGATGAATCGACAACCTTGCGCAGTTTAGCAGGTAAGTATCTCGACCTTTGAATTGCAGCAAAAGATGGCGCGAGCCATCTTTGATTGAACTGCTGAATCTTACTGAGAACCACAAAGGATGAATAAACTGTAAGTATGTACTTGACCAAAATCTTTATTTCCTTTGTTGGTTTGTCAGTAGAAATGTATAATCTCAGAATTCTATTTGCACAGGTGGGCCGGCGAGATTTGTACATGTTACCTGGATGCATCGACGCTAAATCTGATGAACATTGACCGGAAATAACAGCTTCTGATATTTTATAGAAATAAGCTTGGTCTGTGCTAAGTTGGGTCGGATTAATAACCTCAGAAGGTAATTGGCAGGATGGAAAACTTTCAAATTTGACAACAGGCAACTTCTCACAATCAGGGCGCAGTATACCTATGTCGCCAGAGAATGTATTTTGACTCTTTGAGACACCATCTATGTGTTCGAATAGAGCACGAAATGGAAGTTCGTTGAAATGTAGAAGACAAACAACCCACTTTCTTCGAGTCTCCGAATGATTCCACCTTTCCAACCTGTGCACCGACAACTTCTAGATGTTCCACATCAACTGAATTGTCTTGTAAATGTTGCCATATAGCTTGCGTCTCATCCTCAGCTGACCCGGAAGGAGAGGTGACGTGGCCAAAGTAATGACAACCAGGTTCCGCTATAAGAGAAATATGTTCCCCTTTGACAGTGTCGCGGTAGTACTTTTCACCTTCGCTGACTTGTGTAAGTGTATTGTCTTTGCGGCCGTCAAAATACAGCCCATATACAGAGTAAATACTTTCGGTATTTTGGAGCTTAACTCCAACACTTTTTTTTGCCCGACTAATCTTACATTTGTCAGTGACAAAGCTAGCCTGATCCTCTGTTATCAAACCTGCTTTTTTGGCATTCAGAAAAGCAGATGAAACAATCAAGGCCGCTGCTGTATCACTTACTCCAAATCTTTGGGCAGCTAAAGCAGTGTGTTCTAATACTAGTGTGCTTTGTTCGGTTTTAGAGGATGGAAGAGAAAATTCATCATCAGCATCGTTTTTGGAAGAATCCATGTGCGATGCACCTACATTGTTGTCGTCTGTATGAGAGTCTGGCTGATCTGAATGGTCACGTGTTCTAGCTGATACTTTTCTGGTAAGTGTTGATGTTGAATGACGTTTTGAAAGCTTTTCTTTACGTTCATTTTTCTTTGTAATCTGTTTTGTTTCAGGTAGATCAACACTTCCAATGCGACCAATTCTTCTTGTTCTCTGGTCCAAGAGAAATGGTTGTTCATTGATAGGAACTTTCCTTTCCTTTGGACAAGTGCAAGAAGAAAAATAAATGCATTTACAAGCAGCGATGTCAAAATTTTCCAGCAGAAGAGACAAAGTCGTCTCTTTTAGAGCTCAAACCTATTGGGTTCCTTAAAAACATTTGTTTAAGAGTCAGAAATTTCTTATGGTATGTGGTGAGCATTTGTACAACTCTGGTGTGTGTAATTATCGGAATAGATGACTTTTCGAAAGTATTTTCAACCCTTTTTGCAACTATTTCTATAACCTCTTTACTCCTAGGTTCATAGTTGTCGCCTCGGAGTCGCCCTATACCAAATCTTTCAAACTGATAACACAAAAGAACATCCTGGTAAGTAGGTAACTGGGACTCAAAGAGATTGTACGGATATATGCCAAACACAGGACATTTCTGTCTAAATTTAAATTTAGATACAGACATTTTGAGTTCTGTGTTCTGTTGAGAGAATATAAGTGATAGCACTCGGCGAAATCAACGTCAAGAGTGAAGGAACTCGATGAAAAAATATTTGTGTGGAGACCTATCCGCACGTGTCCTTTGGCGTAGGTGAATGAATGTGAGTGATAGCACTCCGCGAAATCAATGTCAAGAAGTGTGGCCGCAAGCCGATTTTCACCTTGTGCTGTGGCGCGCCGCATTTTCGCTCGTATCGGAAATTTCAAGGCCGGAGTTGGGGTTGAAGATGCAATCCGATCTCAAAACAAAAAGTTGCATTGGAATCAGGCACTATTAGAAATCCCGAATCGAAAAAAGTCCGGAATCGACCCACCCTAATATCCATCATTTTCAGTTTGCGTTTCCGAAAGAAAAGCACGTGGATAGTGTTTCGTGCATTTATTGTCAGACATACAAACCAAAGTGGGATTGTGATGTCCTCAAGGTCCATGAACCATGTTGGTTTTCACCACTTCGTCTAATTTTGGATCTATCTCGGGATCAGGAATTTCCGCAGAAATGATTTCATCATTTATATATATATATATGTTCCCGTAGTTCCTAGGGGGAACATAGGGCCTCAATAAACAAATTATAATTCATTTTATTTACAGCTATAAATTTAATTTCTCTCCAAGAATAACCAATAGCTGTTTGGTTACGGTCCAGAGGTTAGCATTGCTAATAACGTTAGGCCAGAATATCCTCAAAATTTTTCGGAGACATCGATTAAAAAAGGATTGCAGCAATTTTAAAGCATTCGCTGCAATATTTCACGTCTCGCATCCATATAATGTAACGGATTTCACGCTTGAATCGAATATTTTTAGCTTCGTACGTATGGATATATGTGTGGATCTCCAGACTTTATCCAACATTCCGAAGGCAGCGCGACCTTTGGATATACGGTTTCGTACATCGGCTGCTGATCCTCCGTTTTTAGATATGATGCTACCTAAGTAGCAAAACTCGTCGACTTCTTCGAGGCATGTTCCAGCGATCTGTAGGTTTGGCTATTCGGTTGTGTTGATGCGCATGAATTTTGTCTTCGTTTGTGCGGCGAGATCACTAACAGCTTCAAGTTTCCCCGAAATGTGCGAATATTTATGGGACAACAGAGAGATATCATCCGCATAGTCCAAATCTTCAAGGCTACCGCTTAAACCCCAAGATATTCCTCTATTAGTCGCACACGCTTGTCGCATCACCAAATCCAATACCAAATTGAATAAAAGGGGAGATAGCACGCACCCCTGCCTGACACCAGTCCTGACATGGATGTCGCTACTTAAAATATTTCCATACCTTACTCGACAACTAGCTCCTGAGTACAGCTGTTTTATTAGGTTAATTAATTTTTCCGAAACTCCTTTACACACTAGGGCTCTCCAAATCGCATCATGTCTGAGAGTGTCGAACACTTTCTCAAAATCGATAAAGCAAAGGTAGAAAGGAGTTCGCCACTCTACCGACTGCTCTACAATCACTCGTAAAGTGTTGATGTGATCGACACATGAGCAATGGGGTCTGAAACCAGCTTGTTCTTTACGTAGGCCATGCATCAGCGAATCAGATAACCTTTTGTGAATTATGTGCGTTATTATTTTATTCACAATACATAATAGTGTTATTCCTCTCCTGTTCTTACATTTCGATAAATTTCCCTTCTTCGGAAGAAGAGTAATACAGGTATCCCTCGAATAACACGGTTAATTGGTTCCGTGTTATTCGAAATCGTGTTATTTGAAATTTAAAAGGTAAAACTTTATAAACGCAATAATTTTTAAATTACATATGTTCAACCACTGTCACTCTCCAAAGATTGATTTGTTTTTCCTTGAAGAGGTAGAGGATCCTTAAATTTCAATTTTTAAAAGGAATTTTCGCGGCTTCGTGTAATTCGAACCCCGTGTTATTCGAGGGTTGTCGCAATTTTTAACCGTGCTATTCGAGATTTCGTGCAACTCAAGTACCGTGCTATTCGAGGGATACCTGTAACACCTTCTTTCAACTCGTTTGGTATCTTTTCTGAGGCCCAAATATCTTTAAGTAAAGGAAACAGTATCCGCGCAGTCGTCTGAGGGTCAACTTTTAGGAGTTCTGGGTTGATGTTATCCGGCCCAGGAGACTTGTTGTTCTTTAATGCTCTGATAGCAGCCATTATCTCCGTCTCATTCGGGTACGAGGTGTGAATGTCACGTCTTGGTATGTGACGTTGGCAACCGCATGCCTGAATAGCCTCCGACGAAGTTGGTGAAAGCAATTTTTCATAATAACGCTCCCAGATGGTAGTCTGCTTATCTTTAGCCGTTGTCAATTTGCCATCTTCATCTTTTAGCGGTTTGGAAGTTTTGAGTGTTGCGTTGGTCAGTTGTCGTCCTATTCGTAATCCATTTTTCATGCTGAAGGTCGTCATAAATTGATCGTTCTTAATCTTCACTTTGTTTATTTCGGTTTCGGTAATCAAAGGGTTTAAGATGAGTAGGCGATTAGCCTTCTGCATCCGAGCCTAGTTCCAGGGCTGCCGGTTTCGCCTTTAGGCAGGCAATGGCATAGGAATTTCCTCTTCGCAGGGGATACCGCGCGATGGTGAGGTTGACGTTTGGGAGGGATAGGCTATATATTCGCATCACCAGCCCCATTTGCCCATTTTTGGTAATAGCTGAATGGGACCCCCCATCACTTAGATCTGGTGTAACCACCATCCACCATCCAAAGAAGAATTTTTGCTACTCAACAGAATACATCCAGCAGAATACATCCAGCATCTAACAGCACCATATATACCATACGTTGCTTCAAAATAAAGCCCATCAAACATCGTAGTTTGAAAAGTCGTGCTGTAATATCATGATGATCGCTTGCTGATTGACACACTAATGTATGTTATCGCATCCTGGGAATATTACACTGAATAATTTTCAATAATACTTCTTTTGAATAGCCGGAATAAAAAAGCAAGCGACCGAAATTGAACGATTCAAATAATTTACAAATCAAAATATTGGAAAACAAAACAAACAAAAATTGGAAAAAATGTGTATGGAAAAATGTTACTTTTTGGAATTGTCTAATTTTCCGACTTTTCCTCAATGGAAAGTATAAAGTATTTTTATTTCTAAACCTTCCCCGATCTACAACGAACAACTTCTGAAAATTTCATCAAAATTAGTTTAGCCGTTCTCTTAGCGTTATTAACAAACAAATATTCATTTTTATATAACGTTTGTATGGAAAAACAAAAACAAACCGAACATTAAAAAAAGAATTGGCCAAATTGGTCCAGGCGTTGTTATGCGCTTAGCAACACATTTTGCGATTCATTTTTATATGTACATATGTACATACATATGTATATCCGATTAAATTTTTCTAGACAAAAACTCATAAGCAAACATGTAATTTCGACTTTTTCTAAGTGCGCCCCCAAATTATCTTCAAAGTTCGAAATTGTGCTTTATCCAAATATCGATACAAATTGCAGCACGTAAAATACCACAAAATTAAAAATGAAGACCTAATCCGCCTTTTCTTCTTATTTCAATGGTGTATAACATTCCTCGGTCAAGCATATATGGTAGATGCTAAAAAGGCGGATCCTCAAAAAAAAGCAAATAATAATAGCTTTATATCATTACACGGCTCTAAAAAATGTTCGTTTTTGCTGCCCTGGATATCTAGGCAATTTTCGATGGTTCCAAGGGCCCAGATTACGTAATTGTTCCCTATAGTTTTAAATGTATTGTTTTTTGATATTTTCATTTCTTATATTTTGATCTATTATCGACTTGTTACTGGATGTGTCCGCTGCTTACTACTTACATAGGTGTTCACTGTACTGACTATACTGCCCCTATGGTAAACGAAAGCCGATCAACTGGATAATACATGGGTACTTACGTGAGTGACCTTATGACAAGCGAACGCCACCACCTAGTGGAAAAATTTATGTGGAAAAATTTATGTGCATGAAATCACAAGCGAAAAATAACGGTTGAGCATCGCATTTGTTTTTGTTATATTGTGAAAAGCGCATAGGTGAAGTTGAAAACGAAACTTTCATCGCGGTTTGTTTCTGAGTCTTCAAAGCACCGATCCAAATGTATTATCATTCTAAAAAACATCCTTTGGCATTTATTTTTTGAAGATTATCGGTCCGATTATGACCGTCTACGAACTCGTCCTCTCTTTTTTGCTAAGGAATCTGCGTACCTTCTTTCATTACGATTTCTTAATTTTTATCAAGTTATCGCTTGCGCATACAGACAGACGGCCAAACAATTACTCGGATTTCAACTCGTCTCATCTTTCTGATCATTTATGTACATATGTATTGCATTCATAATCCTACACCTATCTCGATTAGTTTAAGATGATAAAAAACCGTTGGGTGAACAAAACTATTATACTCTTCATGTTACAAGAGTAAAGGAACAAATAGTAAAATTGTTTTTAAAAAGTCTAAACTTCTAAATGACAAATCAATTTTTTCTGGAAATCAAACGGAACATTATTAAGATAGGAATTGCACGTAGAGTGAATATTTTTCAACAGAAGTGAAGTTCAAAGTCGTCAGCCGATTTAATACGTTAACCAATTAAATTTATTTTTAATGCATTTTGAAGTTAAAAACATTTAACATGTTAGTTTTTGTTCACGACCAGAAAACTGTATTTTTTGTCATGTAAGGCAATTCATTCTTCTTATCTCTTTCCAAACTGTAATTCGCACAAGGTATTCGTCAGTTGGCACTGGCAGTGATTGAAGTAGTTCGGTCTGGAGCACCAAGCCCTTTGCGATATTATTGTGAAATTAATAGCAAACTAATGAAATATTACGTTGTAGGGGCCAGAGTGGTTTATATTTAAATATATTTTTAAACTTATCCATTATCAACTTTCCAAAAGGTAGTCGCTGCTTGTTTTCAAACAACTGACAAAAATTTGTTGTTATATTGAAAAGGAAAGGATGATAGCCATTTGCCTTTTTATAAACATCCAAATTAATGCTGAAATTTCTTATGGGCAATTGGAAAAGTTGAACGTCCACGGTAAGCGCGACTTTATTGCGAGACAAAGCCTTAAGCTCGCCAATTCAGGAAGCTGTTGTCGTAATTCTCACACTTCAAATTCGTGTGATTATCGATGCCAATTGAATGAGAAGATAGAAACCAGTGATAAATGCAGGAAAAGTTCCCAAGTTCATTTTGTTAGAGGGAAATGAAACAATGAGCTAAACTTTCTGATTGTTGCACTTCAATAACTCCCAATATTTGTGGCGCTTATTTATTACGTGGTTAATTTTATTTTAAATGCTTAAGTTATGTAATTGACAAATTAAACTTTAGTCATTTTGATTAGAAAATTGTGAAAATTCTCGTTGTGATCTATTTAGATACCGCAAATATAAATGCCTTATATTAACTAAATATAAACATCTGATAAGGATAAGTTTGGGCACAGCCGAAGATTTTACACCCTTAACTGTTTACAAAACCTTATATTAAAAAGTGTTGCAAATGAATTACATTTTCGTTATCCGTCGAGACAGTTAATGGATCGTAATTGTATTTGGTTCATAATAGTATTTACATAGGTAAATTAGCTCGTAATTAATTAATCTCGTATTACAGATATTTTAAGGAACATAAAAGAGCTTAATCGTCTGAATACGATAGTACTACTCGAAAATGGTAATGGAGCCAAGAAAACTAGATATTGCAGTGCTCTCTCTGCTTTTCAATGCATTTTTTATGGTAGTTTCGGATGCTACATATCATGAAAAAAGTCGCGTGACAAGCAAGGAAATGGCCATCTAATTTTATTTCAGTTTTAGCAGTTTTTTGTCAAACATATGTATGATAGTATCGTTAAAAATGTCTCCGCTGCAAATATGTATGATCAATTGGTTGACATGAACGATTTTATTATTTAATATTTAATATCACCCCTTTGCTATGATTACTACTAATTTTAGGCATGAACTCGACTACCTTCTTGCAAAAATTTTCGCTAATTTTTTTCCAGGAATTTTGAGCCTTAAGCTATAAAACGTTAAGATTTTTACACTCACCAAGTAGAAGTACACATATTTCGGATCAATTTCTTGCTGGATATGTCGTCTGACACGTCCCACATTTTTAGATTCCTGAACAAACCATGGTATAAAATATCAACATATTAGTTGGCATCCATTCGTCCAGCAACCCTTACGTACTCACTCGCCCTTTCCATCCTCCTATATTACTCCTTACAAACTTCACCGTTGATTCAACAAATCGGTAAGTCAAAGGTTCACCAGGTATTTTATCATATTTCTTTGCGTTGTATTTAAATTTCTTTTATTTTGATTGCAACTAAAGCCACATTTAAAAAAAGAAAAAAACGTTATTAACTTCGGTGCAGCCGGAGTTAACGTGCATGAGCATTTCTTTTAGAACTATGTGTCCAGTTTGTATGGAAGCTATATACTATAGTAATCCGATCTGAACTTCCGCTTCCTTCTGTGTGTTACAAACTTCGTGACAAACTTAATATACCCTGTTCAGGGTATAAAAATAACATGAACAAATAACTCGAACTATTGAATTGGTAATAGTAGCAAATTTCCTTCCTTAGGAAGGCCTGAGTTCGGGTGCAACCGAACATTTGCACTCTTGGCAGGATAGGAATCCAAGCAATTATATATACAGTTGAACCAGAAAAAACTTCGAATTATGGAAGGAAATTTGCTTCTATTACCAATTCAAGAGTTCCAGTTATGGATATACCATATATTTATGTATATATATATACATAACTTATATACTGACCGACATATTCGACAAAAGGTTTGTTAGAAAAATGAAAATCATAACACATATCGCTCATTTGCTGCAAGACCAGCATAAGTCAAAAAAATCGATTCTCCAGAAAACGCGTTTAAAGTTTTCAACTGACTACAACCTTACATGGTGACTCCAACCTTACACCTCTTCTCAAGCGGAGCATATAAGAGGTATTCATATGAATTTTTCACTCAACATGAAGTATGATATAACGAACAATTCTGCAGCATTAACTCAAAAATCACGTTTTTTGATTTATGCCGGTCTTGCAGCAAATGAGCGAGATGTAGTATTCCCGATTCCTATGGGTTATGCCACATACTAATCAAATGTTTCCTTTGATTTATTAAGATACTAGCTGACCCCGCAGCCGTTTTCCTGCGTGAAATTATGTATTTGGAAATGAATAGAAAGTCAAATTTATCATTTCATTTTTGTTTTTTTATTTTAATGTAACGCAGCTTTATAAACAACATTTTTTGATTTCTGTTCCGGTGTACAGAAAAGACAACTCGTGAGCACGCCACGGCCGTGTGAAAAACATAACATTTCCAAATTTATGCCTCACACTATGCGACTATCTTTAGGTCCCGTTGATTGTCATCTCAAAAGCAATTTTCACTGGAAACGGAATACGTTTGAACTGATATGGAAAATCGTTAGATCTCAAAGGAACTCGTAGAATCAAGCATTCTCCCCCTTGTAATCGATAGGTGCGTCACAATCAGTCGGGTTCCATTACATAGTTTCGGCGCATAAAGATTGCAAAACATAATAATGACGGATCCTACTTTGAGATGCAAATGATGCGGTGGCATACCAAGCCTGTTAAAAGAATTTAGAAATTCCACTGGATAATTCACGGCGTCGTCTTCATTGTCAAGACGATCGATCGATTTGTATGAGCGCAAGTCTCCCGGAATTTGACTTTGAATCTTCCAGTTTAAGTCATCAACATCGGAATTTTTGGCAGATAACGTTGCGCGTGCACTTAAGGAATCGTAGTTACGATAATTTAGCCAATGTCCGAACATTTGTGATGAGTTCATCTTTCGTGAATTGATAAACGGCGGATGGAATTGATATCGAACCACCGGAAGTATCAACCGAAATTGTACCATTTCCAATTTTTAGCGAAGACGATGTAAAATGTCTTTGGCAATGTCGATGTTTATATCGAAAAGTGTGCCAACTTCATTTTCATTCCAGTGATTAACGTGTTCCAGCAATTATAATTCCTGGCTTACTTCTCCAAAACTTGCACATATTCCCATATACCATTCACAGTAAGCAATGACTCAAATAAAGTTGAACCGCGTACATTAATCAATAGCAACCGAAGGTAGAAACAATCGTCGTGTTTCGGGTGGATTAAGTACATTCGTCCTAATGCATTAGTTGATAAGAAACCTGGATGTCAATCTACTGGTTGGCCTTGTTTTCTGCGTAACTATTTCTTCGACGATGCATTCCATGTATAATATCAAGGTATTTCCGAATAGAGCAATGTTCTCACAAACGGATCACTGACGAAAGTTGAGAAAAAACTCGTCAATGTTAATTTTGTTGCTGGCTGGGATGTTTCCACTGGCTATACTGTATTCTCTGGGATGAAATACACTCTTTGGCCTTTCTCCAAATTAACTGCGAGACGCACAACAGTCGGAAAACGTTCATGAATTGCAAAAGTAAATATCCTACAAAGCGCTTTATTGCAGTTCACGTATCGACCATATCGTTCAATACCACTAATCGCCATGTTGCTTCCTTTGGTGACGTACTTTCAAACATATTTTATCGATTTTACAAAACTGCAATACTAAACACTGATATCAGTTTTGAATATGAATTAGACAATAATGGTGAATATAGTACGATCCATGTGTTGTCAACTTCGATATTCACTCTTCTAATCTGAATGCTGAATTTTCTGTTATCTGGTGAGCGGCGCCGATAGAGTTGATATCCATCATTTCAAGTTTGTGTTTCCGAAAGAAAAGCACGTTGATAGTGTTTCGTGCATTTATTGTCAGACATAAAAACCGAAGTGAGATTGTGTTGTCCACAAGGTCTATGAACCACATTGGTTTTCACCACTTCGTATAAATCTGGATCTACCTCTTGATTAGGAATTTCCGCAAAAACGATTTCATCAATTTGATCTGGTGTAACTATCATCCAAAGAAGAATGTGTGCGTGCGGAAAACCTCTATTTTGCCACTCAACAGAGTACATCTAGCACCCAACAGCTCCACATATACGTTGCTACAAGTTAAAGTCAATCACACATCGTAACTGTTGTTTGAAAAGTCGTGCTGCGACATCGTGACGATCGCTTGCTGATTGACCGCGATCCATAATTCCGCACCTTGGGAGTACGAGGTGTGCAAAAAGTATCGCGTATTTTGAATTTTCGCGGGTTACGTATATTTGAATTTCGAATTTTTCGTGGCGTTATGTTGGTACTCATGTCTCTCACTTATGCCGACAAGCTCGGCCATTTTGAATGTTCATTTAATTGTTGACAGCTGCTTTGCTTGCGCGTGTTTTGGATCGTCTTCGATTTTTACTTATCAAAAAAATTTTACCACCATAACGCCCCTGCTCACACATCGTTGCTTTTGCGCGACTTTTTGGCCAAAAACAACACACTAATGATGCCGCAGCCACCGTATTCCCCAGATCTGGCCCCCTGTGACTTTTTCTTGTTCTCTAAGCTGAAGAGACCCATGAAAGGACGACGTTACGCTTCTCTTGACGAGATAAAGACGGCATCGAAGGAGGAGCTGATGAAGATAAAAAAATGATTTTTTGAAGTGCTTCGAAGATTGGAAAAACCGTTGGCACAAGTGTATAATATCTCATGGGGATTACTTTGAAGGGGACAAAATAGATAATTATGAATAAATAAAAAATTTTTGAAAAAACACAAAATTCGCGATACTTTTTGAACACACCTCGTACTTCTTGCCTTGCCTTGCCTTGGGCTGCCATACTTTGATGGCAAAAAGAACACCGACCGATATTAGGGCGACCTCTTGGTGGCTTCGTAACAAATTTCAATCTGCAATTGACTTCTTTGTGTGAAACACACGTAAAGTTTTCACTGAATAATTTTCAATAATTTTTCTTTTGAATAGCCGGAATAAAAAAGCAAGCGTCCGAAATTGAAATATTCAAATAATTTACAAATCAAAATATTGAAAAACAAAAGAAACAAAAATTGAAAAAAAATGTATGGAAAAAAGTTACTTTTTGGAATTATCCAATTTTCCGACTTTGCATGAAAGTATAAGATATTTTTATTTCAAATCCTTCCTTGATCCATAACGAACAACCTCTGAAAATTTCATCAATATTGGTTCAGCCGTTCTCTTAGCTCTGTTTTCCGACAATTATTCGAATTTTTCTCTCCGGAAAAACCATCCTTGAACCTCAAAGAGTATTTAAAAAAAAAAATTATCAAATTTGGTTCAATCGTATGAAAGTTATGAACGTACATACAGTTTGGCGATTAATTTTTATTTATAGACTAGCTGACCCCGCAGCCGTTGTCCTGCGTGAAATTACATATGTGTTTTGAAATGAAGAGAAAGTTAAATTTATCATTTCATTTTCTTTTCAATGTAACGCAGCTTGATAAACAAAATTTTTTGGTTTCTGTTCCGGTGCGTAAATGTACAGAGAAGATAGTTTTCCAACTCGTGAGCACGCCACGTATTTTTGGTCGTGCAAAAAACATAGCAGTTCCAAATTTATGCCATACATTTTTATCGACTACCCTTGTGTAATGATGATTGTCATCTTACTGGAAACTGAATCCGTTTGAGCTAAAATGGCAAATCAATAGAACTCAAAGGAACTCGTAGAATCAAGCATTCTGCCCCTTGTATTCGATAGGTGCATCACAATCAGTCGGGTTCCATTACACAGTTTCGGCGCATGAAGATTGCGAAACATAATAACGACAGATCCAACTTTGAGACGCAAATAATGCGGTGGCATACCAATCCTCTCCAAAGATTTTAGAAATTCCACTGGATAATTCACGGCGTCGTCTTTTGAATTTTCCAGTTTAAGTCAACAACATCGGTATTTTTAACAGCTAACATTGCGCGTACACTTAAGGAATCGCAGTTACGATAATTAGGCCAATATTCGGATACACATTCGTGATGAGTTCATCTTTCGTGAATCGATAAACGGCCGATGGAATTGATATAAAACCATCGGAAGTATCAACCGAAATTGATCCCTTTCCAATTTTTAGTGAAGACGATGTAAAATGTCTTCGGCAACGTAATTTTTGTTCGTTTCCCATAATAGACACGGATTTGAAGGCATTTGCATTCCAGTGATTATCATTTTCACGCAGTTGTAATTGCTGGCTTTCTTCTCAAAAAGTTGCACTCACCGTATCATTCACAGTACGCAATGACTAAAATGAAGTCGAACCGCGTACATTTATCAATAGCAACCGAAGGTAGAAAGAATCGTCGCCAAAAAGAATGCCAACCGATGTTAGCGCGACCTCTTCATGGCATCGTGACAAATTTCAATCTGTAATTGATCACTTTGTGTGAAAAACACATAACATTTTCACTGAATAATTTTCAAAAATTTTTGAAGCAAACGACAAATTTGAACGATTCACATAATTGAAAAACAAAACAATAAAAAATTGAAAAAAAAAATTTGTATGGAAAAAATTAACTTTTTGGTATTGTCCAATTTTCCGACTTTTCCTCAAGAAAAGCAAACAGGTTTTTTTTTATTCCTAAACCTTCCCCAATCCACGCAGAACATTCTCTGCAAATTTCATCAAGATTGGTTCAGTCGTTCCCTTAGCGTTGCTAATAAACAAACATTCATTCGTTTCTATGGGAAAAAGAAAAGGGCCGTTTTTAGGGGTTTTCCGGCAATTTTTCGAGTTTTTTTCTCCGCATAAACCATCCCTGAACCTCAACGAACATTTTATAAAAGGAATTATCAAATTTGGTTCAGTCGTATGAAAGTGATGAGCGTACATACATTTTGGCGATTCATTTTTATTTATATAGACTAGCTGACCCCGCAGCCGACGGGACGCACAACAGTCGGAAAACGTTCATGAATTGCAAAAGAAAATATCCTACAAAGCGCTTTATTGCAGTTCACGTATCGACCATATCGTTTAAGACCAATAACGGCCATGTTGCTTCCTTTGGTGACGTACTTACAAACGTATTTTATTGATTACACCTAATTGCAATACTCAACATTGATATGAGTTTTTAATATGAATTAGACAGTAGTGGTGAATATAGTACGATCCATGTATTGTCAACTTCGATATTCACGCTTCTAAATTGAATGCTGAATGTTCTGCCATTGTCGTATGGTGAGCGACACCGATAGAGTGGATATCCATCATTTTTAGTTTGTGTTTCCGAAAGAAAAGCACGTGGATACTGTTTCGTGCATTTATATATAAGATGTACATATCGCTCATTTGCTGCAAGACCGGCATGAATCAAAAAACGTGATTTTTGAGTTAATGTTGCAAAATTGTTCGTTATATCATACTTCATGTTGAGTGAAAAATTCATATGAATACCTCTTATATGCTCCGCTTGAGAAGAGGTGTAAGGTTGGAGTCACCGTGTAGGGTTGTAGTCAGTTGAAAACTTTAAACGCGTTTTCTGGAGAATCGATTTTTTTGACTTATGCCGGTCTTGCAGCAAATGAGCGATATGTACAATATAAGATTATTAAATAACTATGAATAAAGTGAAATATAATTACTTAGTTTGATAAATATCATTAATAATATCCGTCAACATTTCCTGCTGGAACCATCAAAATACTCAGTGCTATACCAAAATGTGGCTTGAAGGGAGGAAAATGTTCAAAAGATCAAAAACCCACAAAATGTTCGAAACGGCTGTCACTAATGATATCAAAGGGAAGTTTTGGGTAAAGTTTAGTGTTCGGACCTAATCCAAAGCGTTGTAGACGCAACCGTCAGCTGGAAAAGTTATGGTTACACAAAATTTTTCCTTAAAGTATGGAAACTATCAACGTCTGGAGCTGACTCTGGGCCTATTCGCCTTTGTAATACCAGATGGAGGTTCAGTTTAATTCTAGCTGAAGTATTCGTAGTATAGGACATTGATACTTTTTAAGATTAAAACTGGCTTTATATAAAATTTTGATACTTTATCAATTCTTCTTATGTCAGTGCTCCTAGGGCGTATTCTTTATGCTTTAGAGCGCTTTCCATATTTAAGGTTAGCAAGTAAAGTGCAGTCTCAGTGGATCTAGCCTTCATATAGGTTTTATCTGTTTTCGATATTTTAGCCGATAAAAGTTAGTCTCAAATTAGACATTTACAATCTTTCCGAATGTCTTCAGAAAAAATAATATTAGTGGTTTCAAATAAACGAGGACTCCTGTATCCACATCAGTATGAATGCGACCCTCGCCTCTCTGGAAAGGATAGATACACAGTTAAAGCTTAAACATCATTCATCTACAAGTATGTATATATATTGTTTAGAAAAATACTGTCCATACCCGGGGTTTTAAACAGTTTCAAAGCTGTTAATTACACAAAGTATTTTGTCCTCCGTTATGATATCGTAGGAAACGTACTCTAGGCTATCTGCTACAGTTCAAAATTTGTAGTCCACTCGCCTAGGATTCGGACGTTTGGATAGTAATTTCTTAAGCCTAGCTACTTTGACTTTTTTAACTTGCCGCATAAGCTTTTGAATAACTTCCTTTTGGCTTTACTGCTCCACCAAAGCGGTTTGAGACCACGCATTGCATATAATAGAGGGTGCGCGATGTAAAACGCTTTATGAAGAATGTTTGTAAATATTATCTCACGTGCCTCCAGTTTCTAAAAATCTCTTAAAGCTTTAATCTAACAACTATTAGATCAAGAAAAAGTCTATTTTTCGGGAAATATGATTTCTAATGAAATGTTGTATATGTATGCCGAGGGCGTTCCATAGATTATAGCGATATTTCTATAATTTGATATCATTTCCATAATAGGATTTGTCTTTCCCTTCAAAAACGAATACGGTGGATGAACGGCATTTTTCTCCCTTTTATATCGATCGCATTCTAGCAACGTTGCCATTTAAAGAGCACCTCAACGTATCGACTTTTGCTCTTTTACAACTTACCGGCTTTCCACACCTTAAACTCGGTTGATCGCGAGCAATACAATTGTCAATTTGATTTCAAAGTCATGTTTCACAGAGCTTTCCAATACTTAGAAACCTTATGTATGTATATATTTGTTAGTAATCTAAAAGTAATTTAAATTTTCTACGAGAAAAATTTTCTTTAGGCCAAGCAAGCAAATTTAAAGGATAATGTTACCTACCAATTTTGGTTAAAAACGATCGGTTAACCTCTGGGCCGGTCTGTGATTTCACAGAATGGGCGGTGGGGCCACGTACAGCGTACAATTTTGACATCGCCACCTATAAAACCCTCTCGTACCATATAACATGTAAAACTTAATGTCATTGGCGAGTAGGCGAAATTATTTTCCGATTTCATCCATTTTCACACTGTCGGAGGGGATAACAAAAAAATTTATTCTGAGAATATTTGATTTAGCTTAACACATAACATTCTACTAACATTTTTGTTTAAGAGTGCATAAATGGTTTAAGTCGGACTGCAACCACGCCTACTTCCCACATATCACAATTTTACATTTTTTTTGATTCTTTCACCTTCCGCTATACAAATCAAAAAGTAATTATTCCTCGTTATGATCAAAATTTCAAAAAAGTTCAAATCCAAGAAAAACTGTTCAAGCCCAGTGGTATTGAATATTTGGAGCCGAGTACCTATAGTTGACTTCAAATATATCGGTTAATATGTAAGACATTTAATTGAAATTCAAGAATAACCTTTTCATTTTCTGTGTGTTAAAACTTCATATAGCTTCCATATACCCAACACAATTATTTTCGAAATTTCAGGTGACTTTATACCGCATATACCGGTGAATATGTGAGTTATTTCTATGAAAATTAGAGAGCATTTTTTACTGCTAACAGTGTGTCTTTGTGTCTAAAATGGATACAATTGGGCAAATCTTGACCTAGGTCCCATATCTATATATATGAAACAAAGACGGGTTTGTTCGAACACTTATAACTCGAGATCTGTTGAACCAATTTTCATGGTTATTGATTCGTTGGGTTTGTCTCCGCCCTGAATAGCAGAATACATATTAAAAGCAATAAAACTCGATATGTGTAATGAATACTTAATCTATCATGTACATACATACATCTACATATGAACATATGTACGTATGTATATAAATAAAAATGAACCGCCAAAATGTATGTACGCTCATAACTTTCATACGACTGAACCAAATTTGACAATTTTTTTTTCAAATGTTCGTTGTGGTTCAGATGGTTTCTGCGGAGAAAAAAATTCGAATAATTGCCGGGAAACCCCTAAAAACAGCCCTTTTCTTTTTCTCATACAAACGAATCAATGCTTGTTCGTTAGTGTAATATTCTGCGATTTCACGATTTATTATAATTTATATAAATAACTAACAATTATAATATTATATTAATAACTATCGGCCTTCCCGTCCGGCACGGTTGGCGTCCAATATATATCTAATATTAAATGTCATATTTACAGACACGATACATCAACGCCTTCCTTGTTGATAAATTATGAGAGCGTGCTCGTATTGTTACTTTCATTAACAGGTACAGATCTCCACATTCCTTCCTTTTTCTCCAGACGTAGTTTGAGGTTCTCGCCTAGCTTCTGCTGATCCTCAGATGTTGAGGTAGTTCGGGAAAAAGACTCGGCATCGAGGAAAACTGGCGCTGCAGGACTCAATGGGTTTGTGGTTACAATCTTTTTCAAATGACCAACATTCCTGGTGTATGTTTTACCACCAGCGGAAATCTGCACAACATTTCCTTCTCGCTTTACTACCTTATACGTGGTAGTATCAAATGTGGGTGTCAACTTATGTGGAAATATTACATTCTTTAAGAGTACTGTATCTCCAACTTGGATGTCAACATCTCCCGCACTCCTGGCCTTGTCAGTCAACTGTTTCCCTTTATCTTTTTCCCGCATATCCTTATCTTTCTCTTCTGACTCTGCCATTTCCCCCACAAGGTCCTGAATGCAGGGAATTTTGTCTCTTATAACCCTGTTAAACATTAGTTCTGTCGGTGGAGCGCCCGTGGTACCATGCGGAGTAACATTGTACATCAAAACGAACTTCTGAATTTCCTTCTTGTAGTTGTCGTTGTTTGCATGAGCTATCTTTAAACGTTTCACTAGGGACCTGTTCATATTTTCTACTTCGCCGTTAGCCTGAGGCCAGTATGGGGGCGTGGTCATTAGCCGAATGCCGTTGGTACTGCAAAAACTTTTAAACTCAGCGCTTACGAATTGCCTTCCATTGTCAGACGTTAATGTCTCTGGAAATCCCAATCTTGAAAATATCTCTTCCATTTCATCAATAATGGTTTTAGATGTTATCGACTTAATCACTTTGAACTCCATATATCTGGAGTAGTAATCAATTAGTACCAATATATTATCCCCATTAGGTAAAGGACCCAAAATATCGGTTGCTAAGCATTTCCAGGGTCCATTCGGGAAAGGGTGCCTCTCCATCGGAGCTGGTTTTGGTGGCATTGACACTATAAGGCAATCTTGACAAGTCTTGACGTATTTTTCAGCATCTTTGTCCACACAAGGCCACCAAACTTTGGAGCGTAACCTCCGTTTCATTGCACTTATTCCTGGATGTCCTTCATGTGCGAGGCCCAGAATTATTTCTCGCAACTTTCGTGGGATTACTAATTTAGTTCCCCGTAATAGGATATCACCAACTATAGACAGCTCCAAACGAAATGGATAATATGGACTTGACATATTCGCTTTCCAGGAGTCCTGACTTAGACACGTCATTACATCTTGTATCTCTTCGTCTAATATAGACATCTCGGTAATCTGTGATATGGAGAGCGACTTCGGTATCAAAGTGGACACTACTCGAAAAATATGCTGCTCTCCGGCCCAATCATAGGGATCAGCGTTGCTTTCTTGGGAAAGCCTTGATAGCGAATCCGCAATATTTTCTTTCCCTGGTTTATATATCACTCGGAAACGATATGACTGTAACCTTAGCAACCATCTTTCGATCCTCGCTGGAGGTCGTGAGGTTGGCTTAAATATGGTTTCTAGTGGCTTGTGATCGGTTATTAGATCAAAATGTAGCCCAGCCAAATAATAATAAAATTTTTCCACAGCCCACACCAAGGCCAGACTTTCTTTTTCGGTTTGGGAATATCTCTTTTCCACCGGTGAGAGACTCTTACTGGCAAATGAAATGATCCGCGAAGTATTTGCCTTATCAAATTGCACTAATACGGCACCCAGGGCCACCGGACTAGCATCTGCAATTAAACACGTTTTGTCCTGTGGGTTAAAGTATGAGAGTTTCGATACCGCGGCAATTTTCGCCTTAATTCCTTGAAATGCGTCGTCCTGCTCTTTGCCCCAAACAAATTTCTCCTTGCTCCTCATTAGTTTCCTTAGAGGCTCAGTGCTGTCTGCCAAGTCAATTACAAACTTACCCACATATGTAGCTAAACCAAGAAAACTACGTACTTCTTCTTTATTTTTCGGAGCTCTGAATGCTGTGATCACTTTTACTTTTTCGGGATCAACTTCAATCCCTTCATCCGACAGGATGTGTCCCAAAAATTTCAGCCTTTGAGTTCTTATTATGCATTTCTTTTCATTCAGTAAAACATTATTTGTTTTAAAAATTGTCTTAACCATTTCCAGTGCCTTATCATGTTCTTCAATGTTGCTTCCAAAAATGATTACATCATCAATATAGTTCAATGCATTTTGACAAGGAGATATTAATTCCTCCATTAGCCTCTGAAATATCTCTGGAGCCGAATTCACCCCAAACATTAAGCGTTTATAACGAAACAAACCCCGGTGCGTAATAAATGTAGTAATTTCTCTGCTGGACTCAGCCAACTCCAACTGATGGTAGGCATTTTTTAAATCAAGTCGAGAGAAATACTTAGCTCCCCTTAGTTTGGTCATAAAGTTGTCAAAAATCGGTAAAGGATAATTTTCTCTCTGTATTGCTTTATTTGCCCGGCGCATATCTATACATACCCGAATATCGCCATCATCTTTAAAGGCAATCACCACCGGCGATATCCAGGCACTTGGGCCAGTTACTGGTTCGATAATGTCCAACTTTAAAGCCTCTTCCAGTTTCTCAGTTATTTTGCCCTCCAACGCCGTCGGCACACGTCTCATGGGTTGTTGCACGGGAACCACAGATTCGTTAATAGACAGCTTGACAGAAACATCCCGCCATTTGGCAAACGGTTCTGCTTCCTCAACTCTACGAACGTCCAAACCTACTCTTAAAACGTTGAGTTCGATAGCAGTGTCCCGTCCTAATAGAGATTGTTTACCATTTTCGATTACATAAAATGTAGTAATCAGTTCCGGATCGTTTTGTACCGAAATTGGAGCCTCAAAAACTTGTAATACCTTGAGTAGACGATCTGAAGCATATGCCCGAAAATGATTCGCTGATTCAGTACGTGAGTTAAACATAACAGCCTTTTCCTCGCATAATCGTTGCCAATCTGAATGGCTGATCAGGTTCAATTTAGAGCCCGAGTCGATGATCATAGTAATTATGTAACCTCCTATTTTACACGGGATCTCCCCCTCTTGTGACGACTCGTTCTCCACTCTGAATAACCCAGTTCCCTTCGAACTGTCGTGTCCATTTCCAATTTCGCTACTTATGGACTGTACTACCGTATCTCTTCGTCTCCAGCGTTTCCTATCCGGTTCATCTACTTTGAAATTGGGTTTCCGCAACCTTGTGCGGCATTTCCGATAAAAATGTCCAATTCTATCGCATTTCCTGCATTTCATATTTCTGGCAGGACACTCCATACTATTTTCGCGATGTCCCCTTTTACCACATCTTCCACACTCACTTTCTATACTTTGCTGTACAATTTTGTTTATGCCGCTTGGATTACCTTGGGGTGTCATAGACTGCGTTTGTTTATTGACTTGTTCATCAATACTACACGTTTTGATGACCTCATCCAAAGTTAGTTCGTTTTCAAGTAACCTTTTTTTTAAACCTAACGGTGCCCAGACATCGATGATTTTATCTTTTAAACATATTTCTTCAATCTGTTCTTTGGTCTCGCCAAATGAACATTTTGCTATCTGGCGGTGTAATCTCATCAAAAACTCCGTAAAACATTCTCCTTCCAGTGGTGTTATAGAACGAAACAAGTGCCTCTCAAAAGCGGAATTCCGTTGTGGCGAAAAATACTCATTGAGTTTTGTTATCAAAGGTGTAAACACATCGTTTTTTGCTTGCTCATCATATGGTACTAAAGCACCAGGAATGCTATATACCACTGCTTGGAGCTGGGATCCTCCCAAATGTAGGAGTTTATTTCTTTTCTTATATATGGAGGTGATCTCCTCTGCGTCAATATATATATAAAACGAACGCAACCACGCCTCCCACTCCGTACGCCATAACGCCTTGTCCATTGCCTGACATAGAAATGGTTTCAGTTCCGTCATTTTTATTTCTCGCTGAAACGATTACCATAAAACAACATTTTATTTTATAAAAAACAAGAATCATATAAATTAATTTCGATTACATTTGGAAAACTGTGTTTTCTTATCTTTCATTCATTGAGAAAAAACTCAACAGCTAAATTTTCCTCATGCCCTTGTTGTTACACATAAAGAAAACAAATGAATCACTTTACCCTTGTTTCCAACGTTATTAAATTTGGAATATAGTCTCTTAATACAATACCTAATTACATTTAGTCCCTTTTTGTATTTCATATGAAATATACAAATATACACATATTCTCAATCATTCATTTCGCTCTTACATTTGTCTCATTCCATTTGGAATAGACTCTTTTCGTTTTTCCCTAAATTTCTCAAATCATCTTTAAATTTTCTATTTTTTAAATATCTCAATTCATTTGCATTTGTCTCATTCCATTTGGAATAGACTCTTTTCTTATTTTTCTTTTAATTTTTTAGATTTCTTGAATCATCTTCAAATTTCCTAATTTTTTAAATATCTTAATGCATTTGCATTTGTCTCATTCCATTTGGAATAGACTCTTTACATATTTTCCTTTTCGTTTTTTTTTATTATTTTCAATTTTCAAATTTTCCATTTTTTTTAATATCTCACTCCATTTGCAAATTTCAAATTCTTTTCCCAATTTCTCAATTCATTTTAAACATTTTTATTTTCAATTTATTCCAATCTCATTTCATTTGGAATGAATTCCGTTAATTCAATCTCATTCCATTTGGAATGAATTCCGTTATTCAGGTAACGCTGAATAAAATTTTCTTCTTACATTTCCCTACACACAAATTCAAACAAAATACCTGTATGAATCTGTGCGTATGTGTGTGCTCTTAGCGTCGCTATTCCCGTTTGAATTCAAAATCGTATACGGCCTTTCCTCGTCGCCAATGTAATATTCTGCGATTTCACGATTTATTATAATTTATATAAATAACTAACAATTATAATATTATATTAATAACTATCGGCCTTCCCGTCCGGCACGGTTGGCGTCCAATATATATCTAATATTAAATGTCATATTTACAGACACGATACATCAACGCCTTCCTTGTTGATAAATTATGAGAGCGTGCTCGTATTGTTACTTTCTTTAACAGGTACAGATCTCCACAGTTAGTAACGCTAAGAGAACGGCTGAACCAATATTCATGAAATTTTCAAGAGAATGTTCTGTGTGAATCGGGGAAGGTTTAGGAATAAAAAAACCTGTATGCTTTTCGTGAGGAAAAGTCGGAAAATTGGATTATTCCAAAAAGTTAATTTTTTCCATACAAATTTGTTTTTCAATTTTTTTGTTTTGTTTTTCAATTATTTGAATCGTTCAAATTTGTCGTTTGCTTCAAAAATTTTTGAAAATTATTCAGTGAAAATGTTATGTGTTTTTCACACAAAGTGATCAATTACAGATTGAAATTTGTCACGATGCCAGGAAGAGGTCGAGCTAATATCGGTCGGTGTTCTTTTTGGCATCAACATACTTACATTAGCAGCGCAAGGCACTTGACCGAGTACTCCCAGGATGACATACGTGCGGTACTCGTATTATGGAGCGCGGTCAATCAGCAAGCGATCGTCACGATGTCACAGCATGACTGCTGTTAGATGCTAGATGTACTCTGTTGAGTGGCAAAAGAGAGGCCTGCCGTACGCACACATTCCTTTTTGGATGGTGGTTACACCAGATCAAATTGATGAAATCATTTCTGCTGAAATTTCTGATGCAGAGAAAGATCCACTGTTATACGAAGTGATGAAAACCGTTATAGTTTATGGGCCTTGCGAACACCACAATCCCACTTCGGTTTGTATGTCTGACAATAAATGCACGAAACAGTATCCACGTGCTTTTCTTTCGGAAAAACAGACAAGAAATGATGGATATCCACTTTATCGGCGTTGCTCACCAGACGACAATGGCAGAACATTCAGCTTTCAATTTAGAAAAGTGAATATCGAAGTTGACAACACATGGATCGTACTATATTCACCATTATTGTCTAATTCATATTCAAAGTTCATATCAATGTTGAGTATTGTAATTTGGTGAAATCAATAAAATACGTTTGTAAGTACGTCATCAAAGGAAGCAACATGGCGGTTATTGGCCTTGAGCGCTGCTCTTGATACGTGAACTGCACTAAAGCGCTTTGTGGGATATTTACTTTTGCAATTCATGAACGTTTTCCGACTGTTGTGCGTCTCGCTGTTAATTTGGAGAATGGCCAAAGAGTATATTTCAACCCAGGGAATACAGTACAGCCAATGGAAACATCGACAGCAACAAAATTAACATTTACGAGTTTTTGCTCAACTTTCGTCAGTGATCCGTTTGCGAGGACCTTCGGAAATACCTTGATATTATATATGGAATGCATCGTCGAAGAAATAGTTACGCAGAAAGCAGGATTGACATCCAGGTGTCTTATCAACTAATGCATTAGGACGAATTTACACAATCCACCCGAAAAACGACGATTGTTTCAACCTTCGGTTGCTATTGATTAATGTACGCAGTTCAACTTTATTTGAGTCATTGCTTACTGTTCGATGTGTGCAAGTTTTGGAGAAGTAAGCCAGCAATTACAATTGTTGGGACACGTTAATCACTGGAATGAAAATGAAGTTCGCATACTTTCCGATATAACCATCGACATTGCCGAAGACATTTTACATCGTCTTCACTAAAAATTGGAAAGGGATCAATTTCGGTTGATACTTCCGATGGTTTTATATCAATTCCATCGGCCGTTTATCGATTCACGAAAGATGAACTCATCACGAATGTGTATCCGAATATTGGCCTAATTATCGTAACTGCGATTCCTTAAGTGTACGCGCAATGTTAGCTGTTAAAAATACCGATGTTGTTGACTTAAACTGGAAAATTCAAAAGACGACGCCGTGAATTATCCAGTGGAATTTCTAATTCTTTGGAGAGGATTGGTATGCCACCGCATTATTTGCGTCTCAAAGTTGGATCTGTCGTTATTATGTTTCGCAATCTTCATGCGCCGAAACTGTGTAATGGAACCCGACTGATTGTGATGCACCTATCGAATACAAGGGGCAGAATGCTTGATTCTACGAATTCCTTTGAGTTCTATCGATTTACCATTTCAGTTCAAACGGATTCCGTTTTCAGTAAAAATTGCATTTGAGATGACAATCATGAGGACACAAGGATAGTCACTAGAAATGTGTGGCATAAATTTGAAACTGCTATGTTTTTCACACGGCCAAAAATTCGTAGCGTGCTCACGATTTGGAAAACTATCTTCTCTGTACAGTTACGCACCGGAAAAGAAACCAAAAAATGTTGTTTAACAAGCTGCGTTACATTGAAAAAAAATGATAAATTTAACTTTCTTTTCATTTCACGCAGGAAAACGGCTGCGGGGTCAGCTAGTTATTATTATAAAAAAGAAAAACAAAAAATCCCACAGTCGTTTAGATCTCGTCAATACTGTACTGGCTCTACCACATATGAACACGAGCTGTGGATATCAATTTAATTGCTCATGGAGTCAGTTTTTGTTTTCAATATTCGAGATTTTATCTGAAGCTGGTTTATCAAGCATAAATGTTGTTTCAGTCGATAAAAATGCGTTGCTCGTCGCTGTGGTTAATATTTGCTTTAAAAATTAGCTTTTATTGGCGTTCTGTTCATCTAGTATCAATGATCAAATTTACGAATATTAAGTGCGTAGCGCTGGATAAACCATTTGCTGATTTCGCCTACTGTAAGCTCAAAGCGTTGTCTCGCGATGACGTCGCTCTTTCGTTGCGCGTCAAGTTGTTTGAAGTACCAGTGAACAATGTTAGCGTAAGTTTAGGTACTCCCAATATTTAAAAATGATGTTAATTTGTACATTAGTCATTTGTATTTCAGCTAAAAGTAGAATTTTTTAAAAAATACAACGGTTATCGTCCCTTCTTGTTCAATAAAACATTAAATTTTTGTGAATTTCTCCGCAACAAAAAGCGTGTCGCCCTCTTGGATATAATTTTCAAATTTTTAGAACTTTATTCAAATATCAACCACACCTGTCCGTATAACGTAAGTATAACATTTAATCCAAAATACAATATATGGAGCGTTCAATACATGCAAGTCAATGAGGCAATGAAGGAGCTTTTTATGTAAGTTACTTTCACATTATTTGCAATTTCATTGGCTGGCAAAAAAGTATATGGACCACCCTTCTTACGTGTGATCACATCATTTTAAGGCTTATTGTTATTTCAGAATGATATCATCGTTGACCGTCTTATTCTTAGGCCAAGCTATTTTACTATGTTGCCAGCACCAGCGGGGGAGTATCGCATAAAGATAACTGTTGGTGCTTATAATGATTGGAAAGCTATTGTCAATGTATTTCTACAAATTTGGGAATAACTAAAATAAAATCAAATAACCCAATTTATTATTTTTTATATAACAATATTGTTTTATTATTTGTTTCAATCATTGCCAGACTCAATGAGGTTAATTTTAAGGGGTTCGCAAACTGTTGTATTTATAGCGTGATAGGACATGATGTATTTGGGCAGATTGGCACTTATGTATATCACTTTTTTGGGAAAATAGCGTGACAGGGAGAACAGAGAGAATACTGTATCCTGTTCTCATGCAAGAATTTATCATATTGTTACGAATTTACTCTTGCTAGTTTACTTTGTTAGGTTCGTATCTCTGGATTGACAAATAAAATCAACACTGTTTAATTTAATTCAACAACTCTTTATTTCACAACTCGTCTACACTATAGCAGTTTACTCTTAGCACTGATTGATTACGTTGGCGCTGCCACGGCTTATATAGCCACGCACTTCTCGCTGATGCCGACGTGTCCTTCTAGAATATCGCGTCTGGAAATTACCAGAACATACGGCTATACGGCGCCAGACGCAAGCAGACAGTCGCGGCGCCAGACTCTGCAATTGTTCAAGCAGACGGCTGTGGCGCCAGATGTCTATTGTTTCGACAAGCGGACAGTGCGGCGCCAGATGTCTATTGTTTCTCAAGCAGACAGCCGTGGCGCCAGATGTCTACAACAAGACAAATGCTATTCCATATACCTACAGCTATTGTTCATAATCAGGGATGCATATAGTAATACAAATACAACTTAATACTACTTTTGTAACACAACTTAATACTACTTTTGTAACACTGCCCTCCACTAAAGCCTAATCGTCCCGATTAGGCACAAATCCTCTTGAACCAAATGGGGCGAGCCTCTCCAAATGTACTACTTTCATTTTACATCGTGCTTTTCCATTTCTTTGTATGCGGTATACCACGTCATTAAGTCGTTTCATCACCATATAGGGTCCTTCCCAGGCTGTCTGTAGTTTCGGGGACAAGCCTTTCTTTCGAAGTGGATTGTACAACAGGACCAGATCACCTTCTTCGAAACCTTTTGAATTTGCCGCTTGATCGAACCGGTCCTTCATCTTATTGCTCATCAGATGCGTATGCTGTCTTACCATTAGATGCAATTCATTCATTTCTTCCTTTAAGGCAGAACAATAATCTCCATCATTTCTTACAGCTGTAGGATTCGTTCCAAACTTAAGATCAGCAGGGAGTCGCAGATCAGATCCGAAAATAATCTTTGCTGGCGTGTAACCAGTTGTCTCGTGCTTCGCTGAACGATACGCCAGCAGGAACATCTGGATGCACTTGTCCCAATTCCGTTGATCTTTATCAACGATTTTCCGCAGATGTTCTTCGAGCGTTCGGTTGAATCTCTCCACCATTCCATCTGATTGTGGATGTAACGCTGTTGTCCGTGTCTTGTGGATGCCCAATAATGTACAGACTTCTTGGAAAATGGAAGATTCGAAATTCCTGCCTTGATCTGAGTGTAATTCGACGGGCACTCCGAACCGTGTTATCCAATTTTCTACAAACGCTTCGGCTACGGTCTTCGCTTCCTGGTTTGGTAAGGCATATACTTCTGGCCATTTACTGAAATAGTCCATGACAACCAGTAGATATTTGTTTCCGGCCGTACTGGTTGGGAACGGACCTGCAACATCCATTGCGACTCGTTCAAATGGTGATCCCACGTTGTACTGTTGTAGCCTACCGCGACTTTTGGCTTTAGGACCTTTAGCTGCCATGCACTCTACGCAATTACTTATCCATTCTGCTATGGAATCTCGACAACCGATCCAGTAGAACCGTTGTTTAATCTTCTCTATAGTTTTTGTAATTCCAAGGTGCCCTCCACTAGGTCCATTGTGATATTCTTTCAACACTTTCGGGATCATGGACTTCGGTACTATGATCAGCAGACGAGACTGTTTGCCATCTTCACTCTCCCAGGTACGATGAAGGTATCCATTAACGAGGTTTATGCTGTTCCATTGGGCCCAATATGCTTTTGCCGTTGGACTCTCGTTCGTTTGTTCCTTTGGTGGTCGTACCCCATTTTCTTTGGCTATTATCAGCTTTGCAAGATCAGGGTCCTCCAGCTGATTGATTCTGATGCGGTGAGGAGTCCAATCATCTTCAGGTTCTATATTCAGTAATCGCACGTCGATTATACCTTCTTTTCCTTCTGATTTGGAGCAATGTTTACATTCCAGTGGACAAGGGCGACGTGATAATGCATCTGCATTTTTGTGGTGAATCCCCTTTCGGTGTTCTGTTTCGAAGTCGTAATTCTGTAATCTTTCGATCCATCGTGCAATTTGGCCTTCCGGATTCTTAAACTGTAATAACCATTTTAATGCTGCATGATCAGTCCTCAGCAAGAATCGTTGTCCATACAAATACTTGTGGAAATGTTTTACACATTCCACCACAGCTAGTAGTTCTTTTCGCGTCACACAGTAGTTTTTCTCTGGTTTCCCGAGCACTCTGCTGTAATACCCAATTACTCTTTCTTGTCCGTCGATGAGCTGAGACAGGACACCTCCAATTCCATAAGCGCTCGCATCTGTATCCAGGATGAATTTCTTTCCAGGTATTGGATAAGCCAACATCGGCGCCGTACAAAGTAGTTCTTTAAGCTGCTCAAACGCTTTTTCTTGTTCCAACTGCCATACAAACGGGCGATTCTTCTTTGTTAAATCATGTAAACTTCTAGCCACGTTCGCAAATCCAGGTACAAAACGGCGGTAATACGTGCATAAGCCGAGGAAGCTGCGGAGTTCATGTATGTTGGTGGGTTGAGGCCAATCTTTAACTGCTTTTATTTTTCCCTCCTCGGTGTGAATCCCCTCAGTTGACACTTTATGTCCGAGATATATGACCTGCTTCTTCCATAATGAACACTTTTTGGGATTCAAGCGTAATCCGGCTGATGCTATTCGCTGAAAGACTTCCTCTAGATTTTTCAGATGATCATCAAAACTTTTTCCCATGATAATAATGTCATCAAGATACACCAAACATGTCTTCCAGTTGAGTCCTTTTAACACATGTTCCATCAGTCGCTCGAACGTTGCAGGCGCATTACATAACCCAAATGGCATCACAGAGAATTCCCATAACCCGTCGCCCATACTGAAAGCGGTCTTTTCACGGTCACGTTCATCAATCTCGACTTGCCAATATCCACTTTGTAGATCTAATGTAGAAAACCATTTCGCTCCAGACAAGGTGTCTAAGGTATCGTCGATTCTCGGTAGAGGATAACTGTCTTTCTTTGTGACATCATTAAACTTCCTATAATCTACGCAGAAACGGGTGCTACCATCTTTCTTTTTAACTAAGACGATAGGTGAGCTCCATGGACTTATTGAAGGTTCGATTACACCGTTTTTGTGCATGTCTTCAATAATTTTGTTAGCATCCTCACGTTTTGCTAGTGGAACCCTACGCGGAGCTTGTCGGATTGGTTTAGCGTCTCCAGTATTTATGCGATGTTTGACAATGCCGGTTTTTCCTGTGTTTCCTTCGTTTGCAAATATGGATGCGTATTTTTCTAATAGTTTTTCTGCTTTTAATTTTTCATTTCCATGCAGTTCGTTCAGTAAATTATTTAGGAATGTAGGACTTATCTGCTGTGGCTCAATAGTAGGCTTTTGTTCTGACCGTTCGCATCGTGCTATTGCACTTATATTCTGGCACTGTCCAATTACTGCTCCTTTCTTCAGCCTTATAGGCGTGTTGAATTCATTCACTACTCTGACCGGAATGGTGGCGTCTTCTCTAGTTTTCACAAGCGTTCTTCCTACCAATATGGGTGTATCTATTTTTGTTGGTTCCACAATCCACAACTCTTCAGTCCCACCTCCTCCATTCACTTTAGCCCATACAATCGCCTCAGATTTTGGTGGAATACTCTGATTATCATCAACAATCACCCTCTTACTTTCAACGTTGGTCACATATCCGGTGTTTATAGGCATCTCCATGTTCTGGCAAAACAGCATTTGCTTGTTTAAATCCAAAGTAACCCCGTGATCAATCATGAAATCTACTCCCATTATAATTTCATCCGTGATTTCTGCTACGATGAAGGTGTGATTAACTTCCAGGGTACCAATACCAAAACACTTTTCCCGCGACAGCTGCTTCCTCTCCGGTGGCCGTTCGAAGCTTGCAACCGACTAATGGTTCAACCGTTCCTCTTACCACATCCGGTCGGATAATTGAATGTGTGGCACCAGTATCCAAAGTAAGCGTTGACAGTCGTCCATTTACGATACCGTTGATAGTAAGATTGTTGTCATGGCGACCTATTTGTGATATCGAGATGGTGGGGCAAATAGTTGTGGGAACCAGCTCACGCCCCTTTGAACTGTTCCGTTTTAGTTTAACGACTTGTGAGATGTGGATGCTCCGTCCTCGTTATCTGTTGGTTGTTTCCGTTTTGATGGGTTTACTTTTATATTGCAATTTCGGGCAAAGTGACCCGCTTTTCCACAGTTGAAACATCTGCCTGTTGTATTTACTCGCGGTGCAGCAATTGTCTTCAGAGTCTTCAATATTTCCTCCATCAGAGCCGGTTGTTCCATTTCAACCCTTTGTACTTTGGGTGCTGGTTTACTTAGTAGGGAAGCTGTTTCCTGTGTGAGGGCGTGCGAAACCGTTTCAGCAAACGTTCTTTTTGGCATTGCATATGTGGCGCGTTTGGTGTCCACATCACGAATTCCATTTATGAAACATTGAATTTTTACCCTTTCAATGTAATCCACAGGTGCATCTGCATTTGCCAAATGAGCCAGTCGTTCTATTTCAGTTGCGAACTCTTGCAATGACTCGTTCATTTTCTGACCCCTATTTTGCAGTTCGATCTGGTATATTTGTTTCCGGTGCTCACTACCATAACGTCTTTCTATCGCACTCATCAATGCCTCATAGTTGTCCCGTTCACAGTCTGGAATAGTCTGAAGGATTTCTGCTGCCGGTCCTTTCAATGATACAAACAAGGACGCCACTTTGTCCGCTGCATTCCAATTATTGGCCGTTGCTGTCTTTTCAAACTGAAGTTTGAAAATTTGAAATGGAATACTTCCATCGAATGTGGGTGCCTTCAATCTTTGATTATTTGTTGATGGTGCAGGGCCATGTAGTTGCAGTTCTCGCACACGATTACTTAATTGAAGAACTTCTGCTTTTAAATTTTCTTCGCCATTTTTTAAAGTGCTTAATTCGTCTTCAAATTTTGAAAATTTCTCTTGCACTTGTTTTTGTAGTTGTGTAGTATTTTCCGTAATCTGTTGTGTAAGGCGAGACTCTAACTGTGATGTATTTTCAGCTATTTGCGTTATTTGCTGTGCCAGACGATTTTCTGTTTGCACTACATTTTCTGCTATTTGCTGTGCCAGACGATTTTCTGTTTGCACTGCATTTTCTGCTATTTGCTTAATAGCCACTAACAGCATGTTCGTGTCTACATTTGATGATGTTCGTTGTTCTTCTAATTTTTCTTCTACCTTTGTAGAAGTTCCTGGCCCATCAAATTCGAACTCGTCCACATTAATTCCATCCGCTTCCATTGCTTCACGTAGTCGTGCCTGCAGATCCGCCTTTTGCCCGCTTATCGGCAAATTACGCTCCTCCAGTTCCTTTTTTAATTGCTGAATTCTCAATTCTCCGAATTTAACCATCTTGAATTTGGATTATTTGACAATCCCACTTCTGACACCAATTGTTACGAATTTACTCTTGCTAGTTTACTTTGTTAGGTTCGTATCTCTGGATTGACAAATAAAATCAACACTGTTTAATTTAATTCAACAACTCTTTATTTCACAACTCGTCTACACTATAGCAGTTTACTCTTAGCACTGATTGATTACGTTGGCGCTGCCACGGCTTATATAGCCACGCACTTCTCGCTGATGCCGACGTGTCCTTCTAGAATATCGCGTCTGGAAATTACCAGAACATACGGCTATACGGCGCCAGACGCAAGCAGACAGTCGCGGCGCCAGACTCTGCAATTGTTCAAGCAGACGGCTGTGGCGCCAGATGTCTATTGTTTCGACAAGCGGACAGTGCGGCGCCAGATGTCTATTGTTTCTCAAGCAGACAGCCGTGGCGCCAGATGTCTACAACAAGACAAATGCTATTCCATATACCTACAGCTATTGTTCATAATCAGGGATGCATATAGTAATACAAATACAACTTAATACTACTTTTGTAACACAACTTAATACTACTTTTGTAACAATATGTTGTTATCTGGGCAACGAGTTTAACACCCAGAAAATTGGCGCAGAACATTTCCCACCTTAGCGATTTTTAATTTACATAACCACCATTCTCATCTGATATGGGTCGAAGATTTCCAGGAAAGAAAAAGTTTACTTTAATTTATATATGTATTTTATATATTTTGTACTGCTGAAAAATTTTGACATTCTTTTTAAAGCTTTTTCCAACTTTAAATTAAAAGCTCCATCCGTTATAAGGTCACATAGCTGTGAAGCTCCGAAAATTCCATCTTTCAATTTTGCATTATATTGAAAGTCTGCTCCTGCTTTCACAAAGGCCTTCATGAGGCCCAACTTTCTTTAAAGGGACAACAGAAAAATTTTATCACTTGGCATTACGATACTACGTAAGTTACACCGAGGCAACCAAGCAGAGCATTGGCATCAATACTGAAAAGTCCATGCAGATGGTATACGCTCAGGTTCGGAATATACCCAGAAGTTTCCTAATCCGGAGTTTACAGTAGACAAAAGGTGTACATGTGATAACTACGTACTCCATCGAGACCTTAAGTTGCCCAATGTAAAGGCAACTATTGAAAAAGTTAGTAGTATCTCTTAATTTGAGATTCATGATAACATACGATTATTTTATTTCCAACGAAAACGAAATCAAAACAAAACTACCAATGATATCACCATTATTAAAAACAATCATTAACTAATATAATACTTACTTATGGTCAATTAATTTTAATGTTTCTTGTCATTTCAGAGTGATATTATTATTGATCGATTTATTCTAACACCACAATATTTAGCTCTGTTGCCACTGCCTGCGGGGGAATAGCGCTTTAGGATAACTGTTGATGTTTTTGATGATTGGAAAGCAATTGTTATTGTACATATTTCTACAAAACTTGGGGATCGTTGTTGTTCTTTAGCAATATGATGAGCTCAAACGCCTTTTTGGACAAATCTTTCCATTTTGATATTAATCTGAAACTAACAAACTGCTTAAAACTTATCTAAATATTCTACCGCAATTTATGTATTATATATTGTGCCAAAAAAAGCACCCAGAAATTGTAATTAAATTCCCCGGATAAATAATATTTTAAACAAGAAGTACGTTAACTTCGGCTGCATCGAAGTTATATGCTAGAGTAGCGTTTCTAAATGCTGGGTCGGTACCGGTGCATCGTAACATTCGTTAGCGGAGAGAGGCGCGCGCGCGCCCGCACGTGCTACTCACCGATGATGACTGACATCAAGTTGAAACAAAAGAGCGAGGCGAAAGCTCAGCCAGAGAACTTAAAGATATAGAGAAGGTGCAAATTGAATTCTGTATAATATTCGATTGGACGGCTAACAGAGCTAATAGAATTGTAGTACGGAATTCACCATTCTCGCTGCTATTTAGCGGAAATGAGCACGTTCAAAGGCAGAAATATATGTAAAACGACTGAATTCATGCGAGAATAAATAAAGAGAAATGCTTTGAAGAAAAATATACAAAGTCACACAGAGAATATAAAAAAGCATTCTCTGAGTCACATATGGTGCATTCCACTGTTACGTACAGACAAGTTCAACTAATTTTACGGTTTATATTACATATAGCACTTAATTGTTTTATCAGATATATATATTTTTTTCTCTAATTTAATAGATTATATACTAGTTTTTAATAGTGCGAAGAAACATTTAAAAAAAGTCATGAAATACTGAAGAAAAATGCAAACAACCCACGTACGGGACACATCCAGTCAACAAACATTCGAAATCGTTATAGTTTTATTCAGATTTCAGCGAACATATTACAGGTGCACAAAAAGTGTCTTCGAAGGAAATTATAACTAAGAATCAAGCTTGCTACTAGCGAAAAATATTAATTAAAACACATACATATTTATAATTCAAAAACATTTTTTTATATTTGTCACGTACAGACAAGTCGCGTCACGTACGGGACATAGTTCAACTTAAATCTATAAGATATGTAAACATCAATATGTAAATACAGTTTTGTCTTGGGAAAGGCAATGTTTTCTGCACTCCACAACTTTCTCCACAGTTTTTAATAAAATGGAAGTTGGAAATTCCAGTTATCGCTTTGGCATTGTCCCACGGCGATGCACTTTTAATCCTTTCATCAATTTCAGAGGATGGCACTTAAATCACACGGGTTTTTGTGACTAATTGAGAAGCTAAATCAGAAAAGTCCTTGGCTGATTGGACAACAACTTGTTCATTTTGGCTCATCATTTTCTCTCTTACAAGTCTTTTGATATTTCCGCCAACTCCGTCTATCACACCTTTTCCATGCGATGTAGCAAAATATTTCCAATAAAAGGCTTTATAAGGCCTTTTGTACTTTTCGCTCAACATTGATGTTAGTTTAACCATATAACGGTTCTTAAATTCCGATAAAGGGCCGTCACTCCAAATAATTTCCGCTGAAGGTAAGTCTTCATTTTCTTTATGCATCAAGTCAAACAACTTAGTGATGAAAACAAAAACTGTATCCTTGTCTTTCGAATTTGCATCTGAGCATATAAGATATGTTTGGCATTTGCCTTTGTAAAAACTTGCAGCAGTAAATAAAAGAACACTTGTTCGTGACCAGAGTGCGCTTTGAACTTCATTCTGGTATTCACAGCCAAAAGACATCGCAAAATCAACTTGAAGGATTCGCACATTTTCATTGCGTTGGTCTTTTTGAAATTCATCGGCTTGAACTCGTTTTAGATTAACATGGTTCATCATAATATGGATAGAATCAATAAATTTTTCTTTAAGTTCACCTGAACTTGTTTCGTGGTTTACTAAACGTAGTTTATTTTCTGAGTTTTTTTCCCATTCTTTCCATACTCAGATTGTACTTAAATCCATAGAAATTAATATTTTTTTACCATCAGAACAAGTATCACATTCATTTTTCCAGCACTTCGAAACCAAAGAAGGATCACATGAAATCATAGTCTACCAATCGTTACAATAACCTTTCAATTTGAACATAAAATTTTCATGAGTTAAACATTTGCACCGGTCTGAAGGTGTGTCTTTCATTAGCAAAACGTTTTTCGGTCTTAGACTACAAAATTTTGAAAATCCAATTTCGATATTAGGAAAAAATTCTTTAAAAATGCAAAAGGCTTCTCGAAGGTACAAAGTCAAATAATGCTTTTGACACTTCTTCTTAATGCCGTTTTCCCAAACAACTATGAAATCATTTGCGTCTGGGCAGGTATACACAATATCCGGACGATAGTAAAATGCTTTCACATCGTCATAACGTGTATCGTCACCTGATGTGCTAATGTTTGGGCTTTCTGCTAGAGCAATGTCCATTTTACGCGCTAGTTCTGTAAAAACCACTTTTTTCTTTCTTGGTGATTGAGGCAGTGCTTTTAGAGCCTTTTGAACAGCTTTAGATAAAGTCTGTTTCGACTTGTACGGATTTTCAGTACTTACAGGAGAATCAGTAGGATTTTTAAGTTCAACCCGCTTTTTTGCCCTTTGCAATCTCTTCTTATCCTTTTCCTTAAGTAAAATTGCTTTTAACTCACCTTGAGAAAAATTTTCTGCTTTTCGTTTACGAAGCTCACACAATCTTTTAGTCTCATTAGCGGTAAAGTTAGGATCTTTCTCTTTTTGCTTTTCTCGAAATTTTCGCATGCGGATAGCACTGGTTGATGGTTGCTGGTCGCTCATTTTTGCGTTATTGAGATTTGCAGTACAAAAAAGGGCTTTGTTTATTACAAACGCCAGTAAAAGTTGAAGATGACAGATAACTTATTCTTTGGCGTCACGTACAGACACTTTATTATCACCAAGAATATATTGTAAGCAAAGCGATTTCAAACAAAATTGTTTCACCAGTTTTTAGACCGCTAAAAGTTAGCTGTTAACAGAAAAATTCAATTTGTATAGTCTACTTGTTTTACAATTATTAATAGAAAAAGGAATTAAGCGTCACGTATGGGACATCGAAACTTACCTTTCCGTTATGATTAATTTCTTATCAAAAAAACACTTAACCAAAAAAATTAGTATGCAGTTAAATACAGCGGACCATACACTATAACTAAGAACAGAAATCTAGTTTCTATCTAATAAACAATAGCGGCAGCGTCCTCGCAAAAAGTTGTGTAAAGACTAATGAAAAAATCCGTCTTGTTGTTACTCTCAATAAATAACGGTATTTACAAAAAACGAGACATACTCACTACAACTTTTGTAAATTATTTTAGATGAGAACATAATCTCACTATGTACGTGCAATAATATATAAAAAATGCATATTTGTAAAACAGTTCAGAGTTCCACTTATTCATGGAATGCTTCAAAAATATTTAAAGTGCAAAACAAAGTGGAAGCTGCAAGAAAAAAGCTTATAGTGCGGTTCAACGCGCGGAGACAGGAAACTTTAAAGCATTTAGTAATTTATGTGAAATACAAAAAGAGTACAACATTACTTACTTAGCTCAATTTAAAGAACATTCATTAGAGCTGGAGAGGAATCTTCAAGAATATTTTCCTCCAATCGATGGCAACAAAGCTTGGATAAGAAACCCATTTACATTCAAGTTAGATTCCGAAACAAATTTGCCAGATTCAGATGTCGATTCGTTGATTGAACTGTCAACTGATACAGCACTCAAGGATACATTTGACACAAGACCATTGATTGATTTTTGGTTATCTTGTCGTCAGGAATACACAATACTAGCTCATCAAGCAATGATGATTGATGCCTTTTGTGACCACTTACAAATGTGAAGCTGGGTTTTCAACACTAGTTTACCTTAAAAATATACAATATATCGAAACAGACTGGAAGTGGAACCCGATCTCAAAATAAAACTGTCAGCAATTTCAACAAACTTGAACTCTATAATTAAAAATAAACAACAGCTACATACTTCGCACTAAAAAGTGAGTACCAAAGATACCAAAATATTATAATTTAATATTAATAAAACATTTCTCTTACTATTATTAAACGTGTATTATTTAATCTCATGTAACCGTCTTGAGTTTAATATTATTAAGTGGGTCACGAAAGGACAGTGTGAAAATTACCGGGTCATGGAAAAACTAAGTTTGGGAAGCATTGTGCTAGAGTAATCCGATCTGGACAATTTTGTCGGAGATTACATTATTATCTTAGAAAGTAACCTGTGCCAACTTTTGTGAAGATACCTTGTCAAATGCAAAATTTTTGTATACAAGAACTTGATTCCGATCGTTCGGTTTGTATGGCAACTATATGCTATAGTGAGGCTATCTGAACAATTTCTTCCAATATTACATTATTTCTATGAGCAATAACTCATACCAAATTTCGTGAAGATATATCGTCAAATGAGGAAGTTTCCTATGCAAGCATTTTGATCATTCAGTTTGTATGGCAGCTAAATGTTATAGCCCTGACAGACGACAGCCCTAATATGCATTAGCGGGCTTAATTTACATTAACTAGCGCATCTGACCCATGCTAATGCAAGATTGTTATGCACAAGAATTTACCAAATTTGAGTAGACAACACTGCGCAAAAATTGGCGATTTTTGCAATTTTTTGACAGATGTCGCTTGAAGTCTGCCACCTCCTTTGCGTTTACAGCATGGGAGGTAAGCAGTTTTATATTGTTAATTAAATTATGTGCAAGTATAATAACAAAAACAAATTTTAATATATTTCGATGGCAGGAAATAAACAACACACAGTTTGCTATCCATTTTTCCATTATTCTTAACTTTTTCGACCACATTTTCCGCCTTACAATCAATTATTGCTTTTAATTTCACTCTATTACCTTTCAACGTAGTTAATAATAAACGAATTTTTTCGTAAAATTTATATTGACTTTCCAAAAATACCAAAATTTCTATTAATAATTTACTTTAATCATTTTTATTTCATTTTTTTTTTAATAAATAAACAAAGCTGTCTAAATGTACAAATCTGCCGTCTGTCACCATTAAATTTCAATGCGCATTAGCGTTGCTTAAGGCGCATTAATTTTTCTCGTCTGACAGGGCTATAAGCCCGCTAATGCAAGTTAGCGCTGTCGTCTGTCAAAGCTATTATTGGCGACTAGTAACAATACTCTTCTTTTGAATTTGCTATACTGGCGATTCTTTTTTTACGTTTGCATTGTTTTTAATTGATATTCTTCATTAGCAAACAAAGTCGATCGCGGTTAAGGTCAATTTATTTTATTGCATAATGGGATAAAAATTAAATGTTTTGACCTTAGCAAAAAAGACTGAAATAATTAATGCAGTCAAAAATGGTGAAAGTGTCTACGCAAAAAATTCAATATTGCAATTGTCCACAATTTGTGGAATCGTAAAAGCAGAAAAACATAATGCCGTTTTCTCTGATGAATGAACCAAATGGAAGCTTATGTCTGAAGTCTGATGGTGATTTAAAATAAAAAAAAACTCATTTTTAACAAGTAAGGAAACGCTAAGTTCGGGTGCAACCGAACATTTTATACTCTTGCAATTTACAAGAATCAAAGCCAGGGAAATACTTTTTGATGTAAAACGTCAACCTAACGATTTAAATCCAAGCAATTTTGAATAAATATATGTGACTTGGTCTACGGAAAGGGGGCTTAGATGTCAAAAAATCAATTTTCACTTTTTAGTTGATTCGGATGGAAGATGAGATGCTTTTTCACGTGATAGAATCCAAAAAGTCATAACTTGTTTGAAAGTTCCCTAAAAATGTAGAGAAAGAAGAGTAAAAATACGAAAAATATAATTTTTTTGTAATGAACAAAATACATTGAATTATAAGCTATAAAGACATGATTATACACTAGAAAAAGTGAAAGTTTATGTATTTTTCTTTGTTGCCGTTTTCCTTGAGATCTTTTTACGTGTTGATCCTGAGGAAGATGGACCTGGTTCCTCGTCTGGTTTGAGAACATCTTCACTAGTTTTTGCCTTCCGTTTCTTCGATGGCAAATCTTTCGGCAATGGAGCCACAATATCTACTTTAGATACTATATCCGAAACTCAGCTGCGAAGATTGTGATAGATGTACCACTGACGTTCCAAAGATAAACCGGCTGGTTGTATAACTTTCGGCATTATCGCGAAAAGTATGCGATCTTCATTTGCATTCGAAGTAGCTATCACATCGTCCAACGTTTGTTTCCACTGATTATCGTGTTCCAGCATTTGTAATTGCACACACCGTACCATTCACAGTACGCAATGGCTCAAATGAAGTTGAACCGCGTACAACCGAAGGTAGAAACAATCGTCGTTTTTCGGGTGGGTTGTGTAAATTCATCCTAATTCATTAGATGAAAACACACCTGGATGTCCATCTACTGGTTGGTCTTGCTTTCTGCGTAACTATTTCTTCGACGATGCATTCCATGAATGCAAGGTATTTTCGAATAGAGCAATGTTCTCGTAAGCGGATCACTGACGAAAGTTGAGAAAAAAAATTGGCAATGTTAATTTTGTTGCTGGCGGTATTACCACTGGCTGTAATGTATTCTCTGGGCTGGAATAAACTCTTTGGCCAATCTCCACATTAACTGCGAGACGCACAACAAACGAAAAACGTTCATGAATTGCAAAAGTAAAGTATTGCAGTTCACGTATGGACCGTATCGTTTAATACCAATAACCGCCATTTTGCTTCCCTTAGTGACGTACTTACAAACGCATTTGATCGATTTTACCAAACAGCAATACTCAACATTGATATGAGTTTTAAATGTGAATTAGACAATAGTGGCGAATATAGTACGATCCATGTGTTGTCAACTTCGATATTCATTCTTCTAAGCTGAATGCTGAATGTTCTGTTATCTGGTGAGCGACGCCGATAGAGTTGATATCCATCATTTCCAGTTTGTGTTTCCGAAAGAAAACCCCGTGGATACTGTTTCGTGCATTTATTGTCAGACACACCTTAACCGAAGTAGGATTGCGGTGTCCGCAAGGTCTATGAACCACATTGGTTTCCACCACTTCATATAATACTGGATCTTTCTCTACATCAGGAATTTCCAGAGAAATGATTTCATCAATTTGATCTGGTGTAACCATCATCCAAAGAAGAATGTGTGCGTGCGGAAAACCTCTATTTTACCACTCAACAAAGTACATCTAGCTAAAGTCAATCAAACATCGTAACTGTTGTTTGAAAAGTCGTATTATGACATCGTGACGATCGCTTACTGATTGACCGCGATCCATAATTCCGCAGGTATGTTACCGCATCCTGGGAGTACTTCTTGCCTTGCCTTGCCTTGGGCTGCCATTCTTTGATGGCAAAAAGAACACCGACCGATATTAGGGCGATCTCTTAGTGGCTTCGTAACAAATTTCAATCTACAATTGACCTCTTTGTGTGAAACACACGTAAAGTTTTCACTGAATAATTTTCAATAATTTTTCTTTTGAATAGCCGGAAAATAGCAAGCGACCGAAATTGAACTATTCAAATAATTTACAAATCAAAATATTGAAAAACAAAACAAACAAAAACTGAAAAAAAATGTTTATGGAAAAAAGTTAGTTTTTGGAATTATCAATTTGCCGACTTTTCATGAAAAGTATAAGATATTTTTATTTCTAAACTTTACTTGATCTACAACGAACAACCTCTTAAAATTTCATCAATATTGGTTCAGCCGTTCTCTTAGCGTTACTAACGAACAAACATTCATTCGTTTGTATGAAAAGGGTTGTTTTTATGGTTTTCCGGCAATTATTCGAATTTTTTTCTCCACAAAAACCATCTCTGAACCTCAACGAACATTTTAAAAAAAGAATTATCAAATTTGGATCAGTCGTATGAAAGTTATGAGCGTACATACATTTTGGCGATTCATTCTTATTTATATATGTAGATTTTTAAAATTAAAATAATTTAATTCTCTCTATTCATTTTAGATATTTTCAAATTTCTGAAGAAAATCTCAAGTTGCACCCAATCATTATTAATATTGTTACGAATTTACTGCTTGCTAGTTCACTTTGTTAGGTACGTATCTCTGGATTGACAAATAAAATCAACACTGTTTAATTTACTTCAACAACTCTTTATTTCACAACTCGTCTACACTATAGCAGTTTACTCTAAGCACTGATTGATTACGTTGGCGCTGCCACGGCTTATATAGCCACGCACTTCTCGCTGATGCCGACGTGTCCTTCTAGAATATCGCGTCTGGAAATTACCACAACATACGGCTATACGGCGCCAGACGCAAGCAGACAGTCGCGGCGCCAGACTCAGCAATTGTTTACCTAGACAAGCAGACAGTGCGGCGCCAGATGTTGGCGCCAGATGTCTACAACAAGACAAATGCTATTCCATATATCTACAGCTATTGTTCATAATCAGGGATGCATATAGTAATACAAATACAACTTAATACTACTTTTGTAACACTGCCCTCCACTAAAGCCTAATCGTCCCGATTAGGCACAAATCCTCTTGAACCAAATGGGGCGAGCCTCTCCAAATGTACTACTTTCATTTTACATCGTGCTTTTCCATTTCTTTGTATGCGGTATACCACGTCATTCAGTCGTTTCATCACCATATAGGGTCCTTCCCAGGCTGCCTGCAGTTTCGGGGACAAGCCTTTCTTTCGAAGTGGATTGTACAACAGGACCAGATCACCTTCTTCAAAACCTTTTGAATTTGCCGCTTGATCGAACCGGTCCTTCATCTTATTGCTCATCAGATGCGTATGCTGTCTTACCATTAGATGCAATTCATTCATTTCTTCCTTTAAGGCAGAACAATAATCTCCATCATTTCTTACAGCTGTAGGATTCGTTCCAAACTTAAGATCAGCAGGGAGTCGCAGATCAGATCCGAAAATAATCTTTGCTGGCGTGTAACCAGTTGTCTCGTGCTTCGCTGAACGATACGCCAGCAGGAACATCTGGATGCACTTGTCCCAATTCCGTTCATCTTTATCAACGATTTTCCGCAGATGTTCTTCGAGCGTTCGGTTGAATCTCTCCACCATTCCATCTGATTGTGGATGTAACGCTGTTGTCCGTGTCTTGTGGATGCCCAATAATGTACAGACTTCTTGGAAAATGGAAGATTCGAAATTCCTGCCTTGATCTGAGTGTAATTCGACGGGCACTCCGAACCTTGTTATCCAATTTTCTACAAACGCTTCGGCTACGGTCTTCGCTTCCTGGTTTGGTAAGGCATATACTTCTGGCCATTTACTGAAATAGTCCATGACAACCAGTAGATATTTGTTTCCGGCCGTACTGGTTGGGAACGGACCTGCAACATCCATTGCGACTCGTTCAAATGGTGATCCCACGTTGTACTGTTGCAGCCTACCGCGACTTTTGGCTTTAGGACCTTTAGCTGCCATGCACTCTACGCAATTACTTATCCATTCTGCTATGGAATCTCGACAACCGATCCAGTAGAACCGTTGTTTAATCTTCTCTATAGTTTTTGTAATTCCAAGGTGCCCTCCACTAGGTCCATTGTGATATTCTTTCAATACTTTCGGGATCATGGACTTCGGTACTATGATCAGCAGACGAGACTGTTTGCCATCTTCGCTTTCCCAGGTACGATGAAGGTATCCATTAACGAGGTTTATGCTGTTCCATTGGGCCCAATATGCTTTTGCCGTTGGACTCTCGCTACTTATTTGTTCCTTTGGTGGTCGTACCCCATTTTCTTTGGCCATTACCAGTTTTGCAAGATCAGGGTCCTCCAGCTGACTGATTCTGATGCGGTGAGGAGTCCAATCATCTTCAGGTTCTATATTCAGTGATCGCACGTCGATTATACCTTCTTTTCCTTCTGATTTGGAGCGATGTTTAAATTCCAGTGGACAAGGGCGATGTGATAATGCATCCGCATTTTTGTGGTGAATCCTCTTTCGGTGTTCTGTTGGTTGTTTCCATTTTGATGGGTTTACTTTTATCTTGCAATTTCGGGCAAAGTGACCCGCTTTTCTACAGTTGAAACATCTGCCTGTTGTATTTACTCGCTGTGCAGCAATTGTCTTCAGAGTCTTCAATATTTCTTCCATCAGCGCCGGTTGTTCCATTTCAACCCTTTGTACTTTGTGTGCTGGTTTACTTAGTAGAGAAGCTGTTTCCTGTGTGAGGGCGTGCGAAACCGTTTCAGCAAACGTTCTTTTTGGCAATGCATATGTGGCGCGTTTGGTGTCCACATCACGAATTCCATTTATGAAGCTTTGAATTTTTACCCTCTCAATGTAATCCACAGGTGCATCTGCATTTGCCAAATGAGCCAGTCGTTCTATTTCAGTTGCGAACTCTTGCAATGACTCGTTCATTTTCTGACCCCTATTTTGCAGTTCGATCTGGTATATTTGTTTCCGGTGCTCACTACCATATCGTCTTTCTATCGCACTCATCAATGCCTCATAGTTGTCCCGTTCACAGTCTGGAATAGTCTGAAGGATTTCTGCTGCCGGTCCTTTCAATGATACAAACAAGGACGCCACTTTGTCCGCTGCATTCCAGTTATTGGCCGTTGCTGTCTTTTCAAACTGAAGTTTGAAAATTTGAAATGGAATACTTCCATCGAATGTGGGTGCCTTCAATATTTGATTATTTGTTGATGGTGCAGGGCCATGCAGTTGCAGTTCTCGCACACGATTACTTAATTGAAGAACTTCTGCTTTTAAATTTTCTTCGTCATTTTTTATTGTGCTTAATTCGTCTTCAAATTTTGAAAATTTCTCTTGCACTTGTGTATTATTTTCTGTAATCTGTTGTACCAAACGCTTTTCTAACTGCGTATTATTTTCAGTTATTTGTTGTGTAAGGCGAGACTCTAACTGTGATGTATTTTCAGCTATTTGCGTTATTTGCTGTGCCAGACGATTTTCTGCCTGCACTGCATTTTCTGCATTTTCGGCTATTTGCTGTGCCAGACGATTTTCTGTTTGCACTGCATTTTCTGCCATTTGCTGTGCCAGACGATTTTCTGTTTGCACTACATTTTCTGCCATTTGCTTAATAGCCACTAACAACGTGTTCATGTCTACACTTGATGATGTTCGTTGTTCTTCTACTTTCTCTTCTACCTTTGTAGAAGTTTCTGGCCCAACAAATTCGAACTCGTCCACATTAATTCCATCCGCTTCCATTGCTTCACGTAATCGTGCCTGCAGATCCGCCTTTTGCCCGCTTATCGGCAAATTACGCTCCTCCAGTTCCTTTTTTAATTGCTGAATTCTCAATTCTCCGAATTTAACCATCTTGAATTTGGATTATTTGACAATCCCACTTCTGACACCAATTGTTACGAATTTACTGCTTGCTAGTTCACTTTGTTAGGTTCGTATCTCTGGATTGACAAATAAAATCAACACTGTTTAATTTACTTCAACAACTCTTTATTTCACAACTCGTCTACACTATAGCAGTTTACTCTTAGCACTGATTGATTACGTTGGCGCTGCCACGGCTTATATAGCCACGCACTTCTCGCTGATGCCGACGTGTCCTTCTAGAATATCGCGTCTGGAAATTACCACAACATACGGCTATACGGCGCCAGACGCAAGCAGACAGTCGCGGCGCCAGACTCAGCAATTGTTTACCTAGACAAGCAGACAGTGCGGCGCCAGATGTTGGCGCCAGATGTCTACAACAAGACAAATGCTATTCCATATATCTACAGCTATTGTTCATAATCAGGGATGCATATAGTAATACAAATACAACTTAATACTACTTTTGTAACAATATAATAGAAATTACTCAATACTAATAGTTCTAAATTAATTAATTTAAAATATTAATGTTAAATTAGCTTTACATATGTACAAATTGTGTGAATATTAACCATTAGTAAATTATTGTATTTAGTATTGTAAATTATACAAAGTAAAACAATATTAATTACATATAAATCATATATAAGCTTTTTACCTAAAAATAATGTTAATATATAATAGTAAATACCATACATAAATGTTGCCAAAAAATTTATTGTAAACAAGAATAATATAGTATATTTATAATATATGTATATATAGTTATATGTATATAAATGAAAATGTTTGAAATCTAATCTAGAAAAATTATGTCAAAAAAGAAAATAATAATATAACTGTTATATATAAACAGGTAAATTAAAAAGAAATTAAATAAAGAGAAATAAAATAAAAAGTTTAATTGTTTTATTTATAAGGAAAAAGTTGATTGATACGATAGGCAATGGTAACCAAAATTGTGATGATGATTGTTGAATGTGCGCCTGCGTTTAAGAATTAATTTTTTTTTGTTGTACGATTTATTACATTTGGACTTGTGATACTCATGCTATGTGAGTCGATGGTGGCAATGACTATGTTTGCAGTTTTTGCTGGTATATCTTGCTGATAGAAATTAAATTTATTACAACATACTATATATGTACATATATCTCTCATATCAATCTTATATGCTCATGTATTTGAAATGCACAGAAATTTGAATTACGATTTTATCACTTAGCAATATATTAAACGTGTGCACGTTGATCATACATTATATTAGGTTGTCAAATATCTTCCTTCCGCCTTTTTGTCTTTTGACTTTCGCGGCTATGTATAAAACGCTACACAGCTCGTATCTGGCAATATATGGATATGTCGGAATGGGGTTGTGGCTATCCATTATTAAAGCCGCCTCTGAAATATTGCTGCGAGTTGTGCATTTCCTCGGCTGTGACATTTCGTGACCACTCTTCTATGACGCTCAGCAACTAATGCCCAATATTGCATCATCCGAGCATTGTCTGAAACGCAACTGATCGAATTCGCCGCGATTGCTCTCTTTCTCTTTTTCTAACACGTTGTCATGCCGAGGCTACGCGAAACAGAGAGCTCTGCTGAACTCGCTCTTACAATAAACAGAAGACGGAGATAAAAAGGATGAGACAAAAATGGTATACACATTTTATTTAACAAAGATGCCAATATTTCAATTGAGATGACAGTTTTATTAGAGATGACAAAATTGATACATGTTGTTTGTTTTTTTTTTTTTAACAAAATTAATAGCGATTCGACACGGCCTTCCTGACCATCACACGTCCTCGTGTGTAAGATAGATTCAAAATAAAGTAACTCAGTCTGAAAAGAGTCCATCCAAAATAAATCAAAAGTATTAGTTAAACGCAACTTTTCATAGTTCACATTACAGTTATTATTATTAATATGCTGACCAACCTAACTGACAGAAGTGAGAAGGAAACCCATACTACGAAGACTGACTGCGGATTCCAAAGATATGTTAACTTTGTACCAGGACAGCCCATCGGCTTACCGCAATGCCGATCACCAGAAATCACATAAGTCAACACATTAACTCGTGTACCTATTAGCACTGGCAATTCGACACGCGGCCCACCTAAGGGTTTGGCGTCCCAACTAACGCATTGAAATCCATCAACGCAGATTATTCGCCTGAGTCCTCAAACGGATTCGTGTCGTCTCTTTGCACGTCTTCTAACTCATTGGAATCCACCAATGAATCTCTGACGTATCTTTCAACGTCTTCGCTCTCATTGGAATCCACCAATGAATCTCTAACGTCTCTTTCGACGTTTTCAGACACATCACACATATCCAATTCCTTAGGAATCTCTTCTGTCGGCATGCTCCTTAAAGCTTCATGCGCATACTTATATGTCCGCTTATTCACCAAAGACTTCAGAGCATACCGATCTCCCTCCAGCACCTCTGTCACCAGGAATGGACCTTTAAATTTCTGGTCTAACTTTGTTTGGTGTCTCTCTTCATTTCTGAGTAGAACATAATCGCCAACCTTAAAATTTTTAAATTTAGCTTTGTTCTTATCAAATCTAGCTTTATCATACAATGCATTTTTCTTCATATTTTCTTTTGCCATATTTCTTACAAAATTTACATCAACTTTATTATTATCTTCACATATTGGTAACATGTTAAAGGGTCTGGCTTCTTTTCCAATAAGTAATTCAAGAGGACTAGCTTGTGTTACTCGATTTGTTGTACAATTTATAGACAATTGTATGTCTCCTAAGGCATCTTGCCAAGAACGCTGGCTACTTTCAATGGCAGTTAACATACGTTTTAGCACACTCATAATGCGCTCCACTTGTCCATTTGCTCGACTAGCTCCTGTTGCAACTAGATGTAATTGGATTTTTTGCATGGAACAGAAATCACTAAAACTTGAGCCTGTAAAGCATCTACCCTGATCTGCGATGATTCGTGTTGGTACCCCAAATATAGATACTGCTGATTTTAAAGCGTCTATACAGCTTTCACTATTAATATTTACCGTGTGGTGCAAATAAACAAATTTCGTAAATGCGTCTATTTGTACGATAATATACTCCTTCTGATCCTTCTTGCCACTTAATTTGCCCGTAATATCCATATGGATCGTGTGCCATGTAATCTCTACCTTGGGTATTGGGTGGAGTTCGATTGGCAACTTTCCCGAAGGAGGTTTAGTTAGTTTACAAGTAATGCAGTTGTCTACAAATTTACGAACGTACTTGGCCATATGCTCAAACCAATAAAATTCGTACATTTTGTCTAACGTTTTTTTCCATCCTAAGTGTACGATTGATTCATGCACATGGTTTACTACCGACCATCTGAAAGCTCTAGGGACAACTGGAAGACATCTAGTTTTGCCGTTTCGCTGAATTTTACGGAAAAGAGTTTTTGAGCGCAATTCATAACTTCTTGCTAAATTCTCCTCGAGTTCATTGTTTTGAATTTTAGATGCAATAGTTGAAATCTCTGAATCTTTTTGTTGCTCAGCAAGAAGCCAGTTATCTGTAATTTCAGCTAATAGGATATGCTTCTTTTCTATACCTGTATGAGCAATTGTCTTAGCCGGCTTACATATGGGATTACGCGAAAAAAAATCAACATGAGCCATTTTAGCACCTGGCCTATACTGAATGTCAAAGTCGAATGACTGCATATATGCCCACCAACGGTGCACTCTTGGCGTTAGTTCAACTTTAGTGCGAGTGGCTTTTAGCGAATTGCAGTCAGTCAATACGACGAAACGTCGGCCATGTAAATAGTGCCGAAAATGTTTCAGGGAATTATACACAGCTAAAGTTTCAAGCTCATACGAATGATATCGTGACTCCGTAGGAGATGTTTGTTTGCTATAATACTCGATAACGCGAGGTTTATTATCTATTTTATGGAGTAGAATAGCGCCATAGCCATACATACTGGCATCAGTATGTAGCTCAATGGGATACTGAGGATCAAATATAATAAGAACGGGTTCATCTATTAATGTTTTGATAATTTTTTGTCGTATTTGCTCGTGTTCATGTTTCCATTCAAATGTTTTATTCTTACAGGTCAAACAGTATAATGGTTTCATGATTTCTGAAAATTTTGACACAAATTGCCGAAAATAAGAGGTAAGGCCAATAAATTGTCTTACTTGGGTCACGGACTGTGGAGGGGGTAAGGCGACCAATGCTTGTATTTTGCGTGGATTTGGTCGGATTTCACCCTCACTAACAAGAAACCCAAGATATTCAATGCTTGATTTAAGGAATGAGCATTTGGAAATATTGAAAGAAAACCCAGCTCGTGATAACATTTTCAAAACCGTTCTTAGCCTTGTTAATGCTTCCCCTTTGGTTTGTGCAATAATCATGATGTCGTCCATATAGACGATTACGTAAGAATAGGCAATCTCACCTAACGCTTTTATAATTGCCCGCTGAAATACTGATGGAGCATTTTTTAACCCAAACGGCATAGTTAGGAATTCGTATTGGCCCTCTGAAGTCACAAACGCTGTACGCTCAATCGAATTTGGATTAATAGGGATCTGGTGGAACCCGCTGGCCATATCCAAACAACTAAAGAATCTTGCTCCACGTAGCCTAGATATTTGATCGCTAATTAGCGGCAAGGGATATTTTTCAGCAACTGTGTTTGCATTTAGCTCGCGGTAATCTATACAAAGACGATCTGATCCATTTTTTTTTTTTTAACGAGTAGCATAGGACTGGCAAATGGGGAACTACTGGGGCGAATTATATTGGATAATAGCAATTCCTTAATTTTATTTCTCACTATTTCTTTTTCTTCTATACTAAGCCTGTATGGTCGTCTGTGTACAGTTTTAATTGGGTTAATTAAACGTATTTCTAACTCGCCAGTTGTGACGCGGCTTTTCGGAAATCCGTCTATAAATGATTTTGAAAATTCATTTAAGATATCTAACAAATTTTCTTTATCTACACCACACAATTCGGTATCCACATTAGCAAGATTGACATTATTTTTCAAAGCAGAAAGGGTATGCACAGACTTAGCCCTACATAATTTGATTTCATAATTTGTTATCGTAGCACTAAATTCCTGACTTAAGATTTCTCGACCAATTATTATATTGTAATTAATGCAACTGTTAAGTACTACGTGAAAAAGGACTTCAAGACAGTATTCACTTATAATCACTTTTGACAAAATTTGTAATGTACTAGTGACAGTATTATTTCCAATACCCTTTAATGTAACGATGTTATTAACTCGTGTGCCTGAGAGTTTCATAGACACTGATTCCCTTACGAGCGAACACTCGGCTCCAGAATCGAAGCAAAATAGATACGACTCACCGGATGAAATCAATGTTCCAATTGGCTCAGCAACATGGCATAGGTTAACGCGTTTTTCGTCCGTTTTGCTTTGGCTTCCCATCGGCTGTCGTTTAGGGCACGCTGATGCAATATGCCCCTCGTTTCCACATCTGTAGCAAGTAATTGGTCCAGCTTTTGACTCGGATGAACGTGCAGAACTCGAACTTGGTCCTTGTGGCTTCATGTTATTTTTCCTGGAGCGGCAGTCGGCTATTTTATGACCCATTTTTCCGCAGAAATGACATTTAACAGGTGTCTGCAGGCGCACTTTCTTGCTTACAAAATTTTCCGGATCGGAATGCTCCTTTCGCTTAGCAAACGAAAATGCCCTTAGCTCATTTTGCAACTCGTTGCGCGTCTTAATAGTGGTTGTAAGCAACGTGCGTTGCAACCGAGCATCTATGGTTGCCGAATGCGATAAGGCTACCGACACTGCAATTTCTTCTGGTGTCATTGTCTTCCATTTTGCCATAAGAGTAGTCACCAATCGGCTTCCATACAGCGCCAGGCATTCGCCGTCATTTGGGCGGCTGTTTAAAACATTAAATACCGTCGCTGCTGGCGTTTCATTGCCTTCAAACTGTTGTAGGAACATTTCTTTAAATTGAATCCATGTCATTCCTGCAAAGCAGATTTGTGAGAGCCAGTTGGAAGCACCACCCTCCAAGGATTTGGTTAGCGCTATAAGCAAAGCACTGCCGTCCAGAGGATTTTCCCCTACAATAAGGTCCACCGTAGAACACCAGGTGGATGCACTGGAACCAGCGGAATCAGGGTTGAACTTCGGGAACGTAACTGATTTGGACGCGCTTGGTGCCGCCTGTGCATTTTTCACGGCACTAAGTACTTCAATTAGATTGCGATGCTGCATTTCCAGCAAGGCGCACAAACGGTCATCAGGATTGACTTGGGGCTGAGGCGATCCCACTTCTGATGTCGGAATGGGGTTGTGGCTATCCATTATTAAAGCCGCCTCTGAAATATTGCTGCGAGTTGTGCATTTCCTCGGCTGTGACAATTCGTGACCACTCTTCTATGACGCTCAGCAACTAATGCCCAATATTGCATCATCCGAGCATTGTCTGAAACGCAACTGATCGAATTCGCCGCGATTGCTCTCTTTCTCTTTTTCTAACACGTTGTCATGCCGAGGATACGCGAAACAGAGAGCTCTGCTGAACTCGCTCTTACAATAAACAGAAGACGGAGATAAAAAGGATGAGACAAAAATGGTATACACATTTTATTTAACAAAGATGCCAATATTTCGATTGAGATGACAGTTTTATTAGAGATCACAAAATTGATACATGTTGTTTGTTTTTTTTTTTTTTAACAAAATTAATAGCGATTCGACAGATACATCTTTGAAAGATCTTGACATAACCTACAAAACGACGCTATGCACGGTTAGTTTGGATATTGGGTTCAACAGTTGTGAACGTGTAAACATGTAGTTCACTTACGCAGAAATTCGCGCTATTTTAAATTTTTCCTTCGTTTAAGGCAAATCCTCTAGAGAAACGTTCCGTTCCGTGAATAGTTTCGACGATTCAGAGCGAGTGAGCACGATACCATGGATAGGCCAGCCGGCGGAAGACCTATGACGAAGATTACCGATCAAATCATGGAAAACATCGAGTTAGACCGGCATGTGGCATCTTTTGACATCGCCCATAAGATGGGAGTTAGTCACCAAACCATTTTAAACCATCTGCAGAAGGCTAGATACACAAAAAAACTTAATGGCTGGGTGCCGCATGTTTTGACGCAAAAAAACCTTCTGGACCGAATCAACGTCTGAGATATGTCGCTGAAAGGGAACGAACTCGACCCATTTTTGAAGCTGATGGTGACTGGCGACGAAAAATGGATCACATACGATAATATCAAGCGAAAACGGTAGTGGTCGAAGGCCGGTGAATCGTCCCAAACAGTGGCCAAGCCGGGATTAACGGCCAGGAAGAATTTGCTGTGTGTTTGGTGGGATTAAAAGGGCATCATCTACTATGAGCTGCTCGGATATGGCCGGACCCTTGATTCTACCATCTACTGCGAACAACTGGACCGCTGGAAGCAGTCGATCGACCAGAAGCGTTCAGAATTGGCCAACAGGAAGTGTGTAGTGTTCCATCAGGACAACGCCAGACCACACACTTCATTGATGACAAGTCAGAAGCTATGGGAGCTCGGATGGGAGGTTTTATCGCATCCATATAGCCCGGACATAGCGCCAAGTGATAACCAGCTGTCCCTGTCCATGGGGAACGCCCTTGTTGGTGTAAAGTTGAACTCAAAAGAGGTTTGTGAAAAGTGGTTGTCCGAGTTCTTCGCAAATAAGGAGGAGGGCTTCTACGAGGAGGGTATTATGAAGTAGGCGTTTAGATGGAAACAGATTACCGAACGAAACGGTGCATATTTGAACTAAATCTGATCACTGTGACATTTTTTATAAAGCATTGAATAAAGAGCAAAATAGCGGATATCTGACAACCTAATACAAACATATAAAGGGTGATTTTTTAAGAGCTTGATAACTTTTTTTTAAAAAAAAACGCATAAAATTTGCAAAATCTCATCGGTTCTTTATTTGAAACGTTAGATTGGTTCATGACATTTACTTTTTGAAGATAATTTCATTTAAATGTTGACCGCGGCTGCGTCTTAGGTGGTCCATTCGGAAAGTCCAATTTTGGGCAACTTTTTCGAGCATTTCGGCCGGAATAGCCCGAATTTCTTCGGAAATGTTGTCTTCCAAAGCTGGAATAGTTGCTGGCTTATTTCTGTAGACTTTAGACTTGACGTAGCCCCACAAAAAATAGTCTAAAGGCGTTAAATCGCATGATCTTGGTGGCCAACTTACGGGTCCATTTCTTGAGATGAATTGTTGTCCGAAGTTTTCCCTCAAAATGGCCATAGAATCGCGAGCTGTGTGGCATGTAGCGCCATCTTGTTGAAACCACATGTCAACCAAGTTCAGTTCTTCCATTTTTGGCAACAAAAAGTTTGTTAGCATCGAACGATAGCGATCGCCATTCACCGTAACGTTGCGTCCAACAGCATCTTTGAAAAAATACGGTCCAATGATTCCACCAGCGTACAAACCACACCAAACAGTGCATTTTTCGGGATGCATGGGCAGTTCTTGAACGGCTTCTGGTTGCTCTTCACCCCAAATGCGGCAATTTTGCTTATTTACGTAGCCATTCAACCAGAAATGAGCCTCATCGCTGAACAAAATTTGTCGGACGTAAAGCGCGAAACACATTTCGAACCGAACACTGATTTTGGTAATAAAATTCAATGATTTGCAAGCGTTGCTCGTTAGTAAGTCTATTCATGATGAAATGTCAAAGCATACTGAGCATCTTTCTCTTTGACACCATGTCTGAAATCCCACGTGATCTGTCAAATACTAATGCATGAAAATCCTAACCTCAAAAAAATCACCCGTTATGTATGTACATAATACAAAAATACTTATTAAGAGAGTATATTATATAAAAAATAAAAAAAGTAATTAAATGTACAAATCTAAATTAGTTATACATACTATTTTGCATGCATTCATACAAATTGGCAAAATTATACTCATATCAATAACCATGATTGAATTATCTAATTAGTGTATACATACATTTAGCGCTTCTTAACTTTGTAACACAAAAATAAGCAAAAATTGTTAAAAAGATAGGAGATCCTCTTTTTGAATTTTATCAATGGCACATTTGTGCAAAAAAATAATAATTTCTTCATATTAGAAAAACTATCAGGTATACTACTATATGAGACATGACATTTTTATTATACTCTTGCAACCAGTTGCTACAGAGTATTATAGTTTTGTTCAACTACCGGGTGTACGTATCACCTAAAACTAATCGATATAGATATAGGGTTATATATACATAATAAATGATCAGGATGACGATACCGTCCGTACAAGCTGCAATTTGAGTAAAAAAGATATCTTGATGAAGTTTGGTGTGCAAGTTCCTTGTTATAAACAAAATTTCGAGTTCGTAGATGGACGTAATTGGACCACTGCCAAGCCCACAAATCGCAATTAATCGAAAACATATAAAGTGCCATAACTAAGCACTAAATTAAAATATAAAGCTGTAATTTGGTACAGGAGATCGCAGTGGCAAGGGGTACCTGTGTGTAAGAATTTTTGAAAAAGTGGGCGTGGTCACTCCCGCTAATATGTATAGTGTACATGTTTTCTAAACGACTAAAACTACAACAACTAAACTTGCTATGCGCGAATATTATAGAAACTCCTACCGACAGTGTGAAAATGGATGACGTCGGAAGATAACCCCGCTTATTCCCCAGGTAACGGTACTGTTCAAATCTACTAAAAGCGTAATAAATCAATACCTAAATGTCAAAGACATCAATTCTTACCCCCGAGATGGTATGAAAGGCCTTTAGGGGTCAAAATTGGACGACGGGCATGGCACCGCCCACTTTTAGGTGAAAACACGTATCTCGAGAATCCTTTCCTGATAGTAGTATGTCTGTGTGCTAAAAATGGTTGAATGGAGACCATATACCTAATATAAAGATTTCCGAACTCCTGCTAACTTTATATGTACCGCATCTATTGGCTAATGTGTGAGATAAGTCAATGAAAATGGTAGAGCTTGTTTTAGTCATAACCGTATATCTTTGTGCCTAAAATAGAAAAAATTAAGGGAAAACTTGATTTGATATTGGAAAAACTAGAAAAAATCGGCTCGATACTTAATATGAACTTTAGTCAGCACCTGAAAAAATTTCCCGGTCTCGGACCAGGTGCACAGAAAAAAGGGGGCTGCGCAGACTTTGAATGCACATGGGAAATTATCTTTATTGATCTGTTTTTGAGCAGAATCATAATTAAGCGTATTGAAGTTTGTAACTAAAACTACATTTATGAGAATAAATAACAGATTAATTACACCTGAAGAAAAAACGTTTTAATGATTTTCTTGATTACTAGTTTATGTTTACTAAAATAAAGCGAAGCAGGCTGGGTATGTTACTTAACTTATATTTTCACTTTGAACAAAAAAATTATTCAAGGGAACAGTTTTAGTACAGCAATAACGAAGTTTTTTATACCAGCTGTTCAATATGCCGCTGCCGTCTTCAAAATGTTCAAGAAGTTGGCTTCAAGACGACATTTGGAAACAATAAAATTTCGCTGTCGTGCAGTCGTCTCTGTGTTAAAAGCATCAATATTTACGGGTTTTCGAATAGGAACTTTTGTGTACGTCAAAAAGAGACAGCACACATTCACATAGGAGTTTCGAGAAGTTGTAAAATTCCAATTCCTTTCGAAAAATCAAAAAAGTTTCACGTAATTCAAGTTGGAATAAATTTTTGTCACTTTACATTTAAAAAAATAAGCAACTAGTAAGGAAGGGCTAAGTAGGAAGCATAGTCAGGGAAATACCGTATGGTGCAAAACGTCAACCTCACACACTGTCCGACATATTCAGCACATGGTTTGTTAGAAAAACGAAAATTTTTATTTATCTTCTTTAAGAATTCCTCATCATCACAAAACGGAAATGATAAAAAAAATGTATGAAAAGTGAACAAAAGTTTAATTTCATATAATTTTACAACTTACCATTGTGACATACCAGTGTGACACTTTCAAAAAAAAAATTTTTTTATATGCTTTTTCGATAGTTTATTTTTCTAAAAATATCCTGCGGAATCGGCAAATCTTGAATAGTTTTTGGATGGCAAAGGAGAGACCGCTCGCAGGTATAATCATATGTGAGTGAAACTTTAAACGCATTTCTCTCGAAACGACATTTTTCAAAATTGCTGACATCATCTTTTTGATTGGTTGAAAATTCTCAATTTGGCATTAAAAATACGACAATTTTTTACCTAAAAAAAAAACGATTTTTTTTCCAAAATTACGCCATGTTTTTAATTTTTGATATTTTTCAAAGATTGTAGGTCATTGTATAGGAAATATCTTTAAGTTTAATAAACTTTTTGAATTTTTTTGTTTTAGCTACTCATTCGGCCGGAATCATGTCAGCAGTTGGGTCACTTTTTTTTAGCACCTCTGAGGACAGCACATAACTCTGTTATTTTTCAACATTTTTGTAAAAACAAAATCTTAAAATATAGCTGAAAATATACCTTATTATATGCAAAGAAGTTCCAAATATTCAGTCGCATACTTTCTCTTAAAAAAATTCATGAAAATCGCCTAATTTTTCATGCGTTACACTGGTATAGCCCCTTAAGAAAGGAGAATTGGAGACATGGGCTATTAGCGACTTAAAATATGTTTATCTATTATCTCTAGCCAGTGGTCGAAATTCGACCAACAGAAAAAACAATTTACTAACAATGCCAACCATATTGGGTAGTCGAAAAAGTCTTTTCGTATTTCTAATAAAACGTCAACTTATTTTTTTCTATTTATAATAATAAATAAATAAACAATATGTACTATTTTGGTCGACCACTTTTTGCCTTTTTTCCGCTAGTGACATTATTCCATCAGTGTAAATCGAAATTTCGAAATTTCCAGACCGGCAGCGAGCGGACCATTGTTATGCTACTCAAACTGATACTGCATCGTCTCCGTAAAATTCACAAATTTCATTGGTAGGACTTTTTCGACTAAATTTTTCTGAAGAGTTTGAACAGAATGTATTGAAATACCGGCGAAGTCTCGAAGTGATACTGCATTATTAAATCCTTTCAACAAAGAAATTATCTTGTCTTCAGGTGCGTACATTTGCATTTCAGGTGATATCGAAATGTTATAATAAAACCCAACGATTACCCTCCTCCCGCCCACTCGACGCAATCCGCGAACGAGCGGAATTAGCCGAGTCATAAAAGGCAAGAGAGTTTTAAGCATTGCGATCTTAAGCTGCTCAGCTACAGAAACAAAAATTTCAACAGCCAAAATTAAGAATTAAATTAAAGTTTATAATTTTTATATGTTACTTATTGAGAGTAGATAAAATAATTTTTTTAATGGTAAAGAGTGAGTCTGTTAGATCAAATGTGCTGGAATGAGAATTGAAATCATGACATATACGGCGGAATGGTTTGTTTAACTCAAAATTTGTTCTAGAAAATTTTAAAAGTAAGGGTCTAAACTGCCTGGTACAGCGAGCGGGAACGTTAAAATTAATATCAGATAAGAGAGATGGGCTACAGACTGACCCATTCATGAGTTTTACAAGAAATATTATACCAAGCATCTCCCTACGACTAGGGAGTGTCGGGAGATTTATAAATTTTAAGCGGTTAGTGTAGGGGGGAAGATTTAAACTGGAATCCCAATGCAAATGATTTAAGGCAAAAAGTAAAAATTGTTTTTGAACGGACTCTAACTTATCTGAATGGACTTGGTAAGTAGGGTTCCAAACCACAGAAGCATATTCTAATATAGGCCTCACCAGAGATGTAAAAAGAATTTTTGTGGTAAGTAGGGATGGCAACGATTAATCATTTGAATAAATTAATCGATTATTTTCATTCAATTTACGATTTAATTGCATCGAAACACCTTTTCTAATTACTCGACTATTACTCGAGTAATTGCAAAATAATCGCAAACAGCATTTTGAAATTTAATACATTTTATGTCATCTAAGTTAGCGTACAAGGGTCGAAATTGGTCGCATCAGTCATTAGTGACTGGAAACGGTGTAAACATAGTTAAATTCCAATATGTCAACGTAGCTTAATATCAACAAATGAATGTCTGGTAACACTGCATTTACGGTTAAGTCAAACGCATTTTACGTTCAGTTGTTTGAAGAGCAATGGCGCCCGTTAAAAGCGAAGTGTGGAAGTTTTTTAATAAAATAAGCAATAACTACGTTAAATGTCAACTTTGCCGCAAAAATTTAAAATTTTCTAATAACACATCAAATATGTTGCAGCATTTAAAATTAAAGCATGCAACTGTAGCCTGCAAATTGGTGGTAAGATGGAGCAATCGGTATTACATTTTAAATTTCTTCTAGTTATATATAAATATATGTGTACAAATTAGACTCTGCAATCTAAAGACAATGTTTCCCTAAGAGATGATGACACTGACACCACGATTGAAATGCCGAGTTGCAGCAGCAAACCAATTAATGAAAGCCCTTTGAGTGAGGGGCCAAGCTTCAGCAGCAAGAAACCGAATGAAAGCAGCATGAGAGAACTACCCAGCTGTAACAGTAAAAATCCTCAACCCCTCATTTCTAAGTCTTCCAAAATATTGAAAACTTTTCGCTTTATGGCTCAAAGAACCAAAAGCTACAGCATGGAATAGTGGAAATGGTTATCAAGGATAATCTGCCTTTTGACTTTGTTGAAGGTATATTAAAATGCATTACAAAACAAATTGATAATTAATGACGCTTTTTGTTCATTTATTTTTTAAAAGGTAAAGACTTCTTAAGTTTCATGAAGCATCATTTTCCTCTTTACAAAGACCCAACAAGAAATACCATCAAGGCTCACATTGAAAAAATGTACGATGAAGAAGAAGAAAAATGTGTAGCAATGCTAAAATCTGTTTTCATTTCTTTGAGTTTTTTGAGTTTAACGACAGATATCTGGACTGATCTAGAAATGAATAGCATGCTTGGTGTGACCATTCATGGACGAAGCAATTTAATGGAACAATTGGCGTTTATAAATAAACGGAAGCACATAATGCATCACATATTTCTGAAGTTCTCATTGCTGCTTTGAAAGAGTTTTCTATTGATGAAAAAGCAGTAATGGCTGTAGTGACCCACAATGGTGCAAACATTGTAAAAGCAGTACATGATTCATTTGGCAAAAAACGCCATATTCCTTGTTTTGCATACACCCTCAATTTGGTATGTGAAAACTCACTGAACAGTCCTAAAGTAAATGCAGTTGTTGTAAAATGCAAAGAAATAGTTAAGTGGCTAAAATGAAGTATTAAAGGTAATCAAGAATGATAGAAACAACATTGCGCAATGACGAGTCCAAATTTTGTTCGTTCTGCGCATCTACATACGTCACGGTTGACCAACTTACAATCAGCTGATTTTCAGTTGGTTGTTTTTCTTTGCAATAAGAAGTAATTTTGTATTGCAGGCATACAAAATCATGAATATCATCAAATTTAACATCAATATAAGTGAATATTAATAAAAGATATCAATATAAGTGAATATTTTATATTGAACATTTACCTACATATTCATTTATTTGAATATTCATTGTATTATTTAAAAAGAGACAATCTTTGCTGTGTTTGTTTCAACCATATATGTATGTACATGTAAATAAAAAGATTGAATATTTTGTAACCAAGTATCAATGTATTGTTTTATTTAGTTTTCTTTTTTTACTAAACATATGTTCAATTATGTTTTTATTGGCACGATTCCGATTACTTTGGCGGAGGGGTAAAAAAACCGAATTTCCGGGAAAATGGGGTATGTACGGATAGGGGGGCTTCTCTAGAGGAGGAATATCCAATCCAATTTTGTAAAAATAGCTAATATTTTTAAAAATATTCACGTTTAAAAATTCAAAATTTGCCCTAAGAACACATGTTATTTCTCCATGTTTCACAGAATATTTTCACGTTTTTCACTCTTCTTCTTCTTTACTGGCGTAGACACCGCTTACGCGATTATAGCCGAGTCAACAACAGCGCGCCAATCGTTTCTTCTCTTCGCTATGTGGCGCCAATTGGATATTCCAAGCGAGGCCAGGTCCTTCTCCACTTGGTCCTTCCACCGGAGTGGAGGTCTTCCTCTTCCTCTGCTTCCCGCGGCGGGTACTGCGTCGAATACTTTCAGAGCTGGAGTGTTTTCATCCATCCGGACAACATGACCTAGCCAGCGTAGCCGCTGTCTTTTAATTCGCTGAACTATGTCGATGTCGTCGTATATCTCGTACAGCTCATCGTTCCATCGGATGCGGTATTCGCCGTGGCCAACGCGCAAAGGACCATAAATCTTCCGCAGAACTTTTCTCTCGAAAACTCGCAACGTCGACTCATCGGTTGTTGTCATCGTCCAAGCCTCTGCACCATATAGCAGGACGGGAATTATGAGCGACTTATAGAGTTTGGTTTTTGTTCGTCGAGAGAGGACTTTACTTTTCAATTGCCTACTCAGTCCGAAGTAGCACCTGTTGGCAAGAGTAATCCTGCGTTGGATTTCTAGGCTGACATTGTTGGTGGTGTTAATGCTGGTTCCTAAATAGACGAAATTATCTACAACTTCAAAGTTATGACTGTCAACAGTGACGTGAGTGCCAAGTCGCGAGTGCGACGACTGTTTGTTTGATGACAGGAGATATTTCGTCTTGCCCTCGTTCACTGCCAGACCCATTTGCGTTGCTTCCTTGTTCAGTCTGGAGAAAGCAGAACTAACGGCGCGGGTGTTGAGACCGATGATATCAATATCATCGGCATACGCCAGCAGCTGTACACTCTTATAAAAGATTGTACCTGCTCGGTTCAGTTCTGCAGCTCTAATAATTTTCTCCAGCAGCAGATTGAAAAAGTCGCACGATAGGGAGTCGCCTTGTCTGAAACCTCGTTTGGTATCGAACGGCTCGGAGAGGTCCTTCCCGATCCTGACGGAGCTTTTGGTCCCGCTCAACGTCAGTTTACACAGCCGTATTAGTTTTGCGGGGATACCAAATTCAGACATTGCGGCATAAAGGCAGCTCCTTTTCGTGCTATCGAAAGCAGCTTTGAAATCGACGAATAGGTGGTGAGTGTCGATTCTCCTTTCACGGGTCTTTTCCAAGATTTGGCGCATGGTGAATATCTGGTCGGTTGTTGATTTTCCAGGTCTGAAGCCACACTGATAAGGTCCAATCAGTTTGTTGACGGTGGGCTTTAATCTTTCACACAATACGCTCGATAGAACCTTATACGCGATATTAAGGAGGCTAATCCCACGGTAGTTGGCGCAGATTGTGGGGTCTCCTTTTTTATGGATTGGGCATAGCACACTTAAATTCCAATCGTTGGGCATGCTCTCATCCGACCATATTTTGCAAAGAAGCTGATGCATGCTCCTTATCAGTTCTTCGCCGCCGTGTTTGAATAGCTCGGCCGGCAATCCGTCTGCCCCTGCCGCTTTGTTGTTCTTCAGGCGGGCAACTGCTATTCGAACTTCGTCATGGTCAGGCAATGGAACGTCTGCTCCATTGTCATCGATTGGGGTATCGGGTTCGCCTTCTCCTGGTGCTATGTGTTCACTGCCATTCAGCAGGCTGGAGAAGTGTTCCCTCCATAATCTAAGTATGCTCTGGGCATCGGTGGCTAGATCACCTTTGGGGGTTCTACAGGAGTATGCTCCGGTCTTGAAACCTTCTGTAAGTCGCCGCATTTTTTCGTAGAATTTTCGAGCATTACCCCTGTCGGCCAGCTTATCAAGCTGTGTAGCTTGATGTATCTTCTTATGCTGGAATCTAGTACTACAGATAACCATATTTCGGGCCCCGGCGAAGTCGATCAGCCTCAACCCATTTGGGGATGTTTCCTCGTGGAGGCTGAATTTACCGACCGTAGTGCCAAAGATACCTTCTTTGCCCATCCTGGCGTTGAAGTCGCCAAGCACGATTTTGACATCGTGGCGGGGGCATCTCTCATAAGTGCGCTCCAAGCACTCATAAAAAGCATCTTTGGTCACATCGTCCTTCTCTTCCGTCGGGGCGTGGGCGCAAATCAGCGATATGTTGAAGAACCTCGCTTTGATGCGGATTGTGGCTAGACGTTCATTCTCCGGAGTGAATGATAGTACTCGGCGACGGAGTCTCTCTCCCACCACGAATCCAACACCAAACTTGCGCTCCTTTATATGGCCACTGTAGTAAATGTCACAAGGACCTACTCGTCTCTGTCCTTGTCCCGTCCATCGCATTTCTTGGACGGCGGTGATGTCAGCCTTTATCTTTACGAGGACATCTACCAGCTGGGCAGCGGCACCTTCCCAATTAAGGGACCGGACATTCCAGGTGCATGCCCTCAAATCATAGTCCTTATTTCGTTTGCCATGGTCGACATCAAAAGGGGGGTCTCTCATCCGAGGCTGTGTTTGCTTTTTCATTGGGGGTGTTTTTTTACGTGGCGGGTCCCAAACCCAGCGCACAACCCTATGCAGGGGATGTTTCGCCTTCTCACGTTAGCTCGCCTTCAAACGGATGTTCTTAGGCTACCCAGAGGATACTTGGTCAAAGACCGGAAGTCGTGAGCTGCTTGAGTCATATGTAAAAGAATCGTTTCTGGCCACTCCCAAGTGAATGGCGATCAGAGAACTTTCCTCACTTGCGTGAACTTCTACACATGACTCCATCCTCCCGACGTTTTTCACTCACTATATTTAAATATACACTCTTAACATTGAAATAAGTTCACTTTTCACTTTTATTTTGTAATTTTTCAGCCAAATTTAGTAATTTAAAATCACTTACCAAATTTATGGCTGAAAGGCTTAGAGTGTTTATATTTACGAGGAAAACCAGCATTGCCACACCTTAAAAACCAAAAGTGAAGGTTTTTTTAGCGTTTCACAGCGTTTTCTTTGTTTGTACTTTCGAGTGATTCCTTTTTCTTTATTAACTATAAACAAACTATAAAGAAGATTTTTCAAGCTAAAATTGAATATGTGAACACTTTTCTATATACATACATACATATATGAATAATATGTGATTTTTATTTAATAAACACAGATAAGTAAAATCGTGTGATAATATTAGGGGTATTCTCTTGCTCTTGCAAAACCCGGTGCACGGTGCAAGCATTGCAGATTTACAACGGCACAACAACAAACACACGCAGAAAAATATTTGCAAGGGCTGTGAAATATGTCAGACCAAAACCCATGTATATTAGCGTGCAATGTCACGCAAAAATAAAATTGCAACCCTGTTGTAGTTGCCATTTTACATAAAGTCATATTTTGACGTTAAATTGTTGAGGAAGGTAAATTTTAATTAGATTTTATAATTTCTATTTAAATTATAAAGTTTTATTACAGTTTTTTTTGTTAAAAATGTATGCAGAAGGTGCGCCAATTCACAATAGCCATGCACAATAGTCATTTACAATAAATTGACTGAATCAGTCGCTCATATATCACTAGATTCTGCAATGGATGCTCTCGTGCCTTTGTATATTTCGGTGTAGTATTTTTGCAATCTGCAATCATGCAAGAGCAAGAGAATACCCCTATTATATTATACATATGATTGTAATATAACATTTTTATATATGTACATATTACAATTTTATACTATAATAAAATCATCAGCGAATACCCGGGGTGACCGAAGTACTCTCGCGTAGTGAACCTTTCTGCGTTGGCGGCCTTCGGCCGCGCTCTAAAAAAATAACCCTGGCCGAGCGAATACCCGGGGTGACTGAAGTACTTTCGCGTAGTACTCCTTTCTGCGTTGGCGGCCTTCGGCCGCGCTCTAAAAAAATAACCCTGGCCGAGCGAATACCCGGGGTGACTGAAGTACTTTCGCGTAGTACCCCTTTCTGCGTTGAAAATAAAAAAAATATATTGGCTTTTCGGTATAAAGTGGTTTAATTTATGGTTATCATGCACTCAAAATTTAAGTTTTCGTTATAAAATGGTAAATTTTGGTTATTATATCTATCAGCGATTTCCATTTATTTTTGATGATACATTGGTTTGTATTTTAGGTGACAATATATATATTATTATATTTAAAATATGGGTTTTGGGTATGAAGTGGTTATATTTTTTGGTTATCATGCACACATATTGAAATAAAATTAGAGTTTTCGTACTGTACTGTATACTTCACACTTTATTACGTAATATTATTATATAATATTATTTACACATATGTATGTATATACATATAATATTAATACATGTATATAATATTACTTATTTGCTCAATAAATTTAAAAAAGAAAATATTCATATGCATGAATAGAGGAATTTTTGCGAAAAAGAGGAATTTCAGCGAATTGCCTTATCATCACATGGCAGCGCTCCATTGCGTCGTAATTTTTGGTAAACAAATGAGGTTCACACAAGTGTAAAATGTGATTTTTAAAATAAAGATTTTTTATGTAAAAAACGTGCTAAAAGAGTAAATATAGGTTTATTTAAAAGATTATAGTGCAATTTAATTAATTTGATGTGAAAAATGAGAAAAAAGTGTGTTGAAAGTGGTGAAATAACTCCTTGAAATGGTCCAATTTTGCGAGTTTTTGAACTTTAAGGCCGAATATCTCCTAAACTAAGCGTTTGCGGACCCTATAACCTTATATGTTTTTTAATCAGGAGGACTTCCTCTTCTACCTTCAAATCGCGGCGCCAAAGAAATCGGAATTGTGCCTTTTTATTTAAGGAACGAATCCTAAAATACATTCTAGCTCTGAAAAATAATTCTTTTATTTTCGAGCTACAATTTACAAAATCACTTAAATCTACATACATATGTGCTTCTGGACGTAATTTGTACATATATGCAAATCATTACCATTGACGTCGTCAAATATTGCTTGCAAGGCTCTCATATGCTCCATCAACATATCTGTTGGTTTTGAGACTCCTCCTTCAGAAAGGTGATCCACCCAAGTATGGGACGAACAATTTTCGGAATTGGCACAAATTTCGGGGTTGTCTTTACCGAGTTTGTGGCAGATGTACCCTGCCAAATTCTCAAGTCCGTCGTTGTTGAGAATCTCCAAGTCATCATTTTTTTCGATTGGGTCAGTGGAATTCAGATCAACTGACACACGTTGAAAAATATTACCTGCAAAAATATAATAAACATACATACATGCGTATCAATAAATGGAATAAATTGTTAGTTATTATTTTTAGTATAATTAGGATAAAAAACAGTGGTTAGTATGCAAAAACTTAGTTTGTATGTAAGTATATATTTGCATTTGTTAACATAAATACATCTATATATATAAAAATGAAATGGTGTATAGTTGTAACGCTAAAACTCGAAAACGGCTGAACCAAATGAAATACTTCCTTTGGGGGATTTGTTTGTTATTACCACGCGCAGGTCATGTCTTAAAATCAGAATAAAATATTAAGGGGGCGTGGCACCTCCCATACAAATTGAATTTTCCAAGTCGAATATCTTCAAAAGTGTTTAAGGTAGGAACATGAAAATTGGTACAGAGCTACAGGATAACAACACCACTCTCACCTATAAAACCGGGGGCTATCGAATAAAGGGGCGTGGTACCTCCCATACAAACTAAATTTTTTAAGCAGAATATCTGTGAAGGGAAGAAGGGTTCAAGGTAGGGACCTGAAAATTGGTATAGACCTATATGGTATCAAAAGCCTTCTTACACATAAAAGAAGGGATAATCGGAAAAGGGGGCGTGGTACCTCCCATACAAACTGAACTTTTCAAGGTGAATATCTTCAAAAGTGTTTAAGGTAGGAACATGAAAATTGGTATATTGCTATAGGAAACAACACCATTCTCACCCATAAAGCTTGGCGTTATCGAAAAAGGGGACGTGGTAGCTCCCTTACAATCTTTAATTATTTTGGTTGTTAATCCACCATATATTTATCTCATTTTCCACCTAGCACGACATTTTGGTTGTTATTGCTGCAGCGGTTATATGGTAATTTTGGTTGTGTTACGTGCTATTTTTGGTTTATGGAAATGGCAGTTTTATGAAACAAACACAAATTAAATTAAACGTCAATTTTGCTTTGCAATCGAACACGCAAAATTTAGAGGGCAATAAAAATGCGCCTTGCTTTACTGATATATTGATATATTTTGTTTTAAAAAGTGAGTTATTTAGTGAAAGTAAATTAGCGTGTTGGCGAATACCGATTTATGTACATTGGAATTTATCATTCAATTGATCTGCTTCCTTAGTTTAATTCATTCATTTTTGGAGTTTTCAAAGGTAAGTTATTGGTCCGTAAAACCTTATATGAACTTTATGCAAATGAATGATCATTTCCAATTAGATATTTGTTACGATGTCAAGAATCAGTACGTATGGTAACACTTCTCGGAGTTCCCAGGCCGCAAGGAGAACACGAAATAGCAGAGCACGTCAAAGGGAAAGTGTTATTGAGAGGGTATCACCACGAAATAGACTGCTGGAGAGTAGCACGCACCAGTTAGAAGATGTCAACCAAACATACAATCAGCAAGAACGATTGAGAAGAAGGGAAGTTCACAATCAGCAACAACGATCGAGAAGAAAGGAAGTTCGTGCTCACCAAAGTGATGAAGTAAGATCACAACATGCGATTATTCGACGACAACAGCGGCAACATCTTTCTTTTGTGAACTTTGAACGGGCAGGTTTTCGATATGATCCAAACATTCAACATAGCGCATCTGTTCAAATCGGTCAGATGTCAGTAGTTTGTCAATATTTCAATGCAGTCAAATTTAAAAATGAACCGTTGCCAGAATTGCTTCCACCACCACAGCCATTGTTCCAGCTGCTTTACGGTGAATCTCCTCACTCGAGCCATTTCTTAAAGCAAATTGTAAATGAACAAAACTACAATCCAACGTTTAAGGTATTTTTGCCAAACAATATTCGACAGAAACTACAGAGCTTTCCTCCAATTATACACGTTCATGGGCAAATGTTTCATCTCGCTGGATCGCTGTTGCCGCATCCAGATCAAGAACACAAATATCTCCAAATTTACTTTCTGGGAGATTCACATGATGAAGTAAATCGGCGTTGTGCTATCTTTAATACAACGAAAAGAGAAATAATCGAACAATTGCAGCAAATGTTACACGAACAAAATGGCCTCATTAAACTGTTTACGATTTCGTTGGAACGTATGCCAACAGATGATCATAGTATAATCATACAAGCGGACAAAAGACCAACAGGGTCACATGAAAGACAATATAATGCACCTACAGTTAGCGAAATATCAGTTGTTGTTGTTGGAGAAAATTTGCAGTCGCGTGATATTGTTATCAAACGTAGAAATCAAAACGCACTAAAACGGATAAGTGAGACACATCGGTCTTACGACGCAATGCAATATCCGCTCATGTTCTGCCGTAGAGAAGACGGATATCACTTAGGATATAAGATGATAAATCCGGTGAATGGTTAGTAAAAAAAAATTTTTGTTTGCTACTTCATATAGGTAATTTAAGCTTTTAGGTGTCGAGACAAATAAAGAAGTCAGTTCAATGAAGTTTTACGCATATCGAATGATGATTCGCCAAACCTATGACAACCATTTACTGAGATATGGACGGTTATTTCAATGCAGTTGACATGTATGTTCAAGTTGAGACAGAACGACTTAATTACATGCAATACGATCAGTCGAAGTTGCGATTTGAAGAGTATATTCACGTAAGAGATGCAATGAATGGTGATGCGGATATTACAGATATTGGTCGACTCTATATTTTACCATCGACATACATTGGCAGTCCTAGACACATGCATGAGTACTCCCAGGATGCGATGACTTACGTGCGCAATTATGGACGGCCGGATTTGTTTGTTACATTAACTTGCAATCCAAAATGGCCAGACATTACGAATCTATTGCATCCCGGTCAATCACCAAGCGATCGCCACGATGTTACAGCACGCGTGTTTAAACAAAAACTCAGATGTTCGATGGACTTTATTACGAAACAACGTGTATATGGCACTGTTCGATGCTGAATGTACTCATTGGAGTGGCAGAAGAGAGGTTTGCCCCACGCACACATTCTTCTTTGGATGGTGGAGAAAATTACACCTGACCAAATTGATGACATCATTTCCGCCGAAATTCCTGATGTTGAAATAGATCCAGAGTTGCACGAAGTGGTGATGGCCAATATGGTTCATGGGCCATGCGGAGAACACGATCCATCTTCGGTTTGTATGTCGGACAGTAAATGCAAAAAACGCTGTCCCCGTGCTTTTATTTCGGAAACTCAAACTGGAAACGACGGATACCCTCTCTATCGGCGTCGCTCACCCGCTGACAATGGCAGAACATTCATCACTCAATTGAAAGGAAAGAATTTCGTGGTTGATAACACATGGATCGTTCCATATTCGCCAATTTTGTCTAAGGCATTCAAAACACATATAAATGTTGAGTATTGCAGTTCAATAAAATCAATTAAGTATGTTTGCAGATATGTCACCAAAGGAAGCGATATGGCGGTTATTGGCGTTGAACGAGATGAAATTAGCAAATTTCAAATGGGCAGATATGTGAACTGCAATGAAGCAATCTGGAGAATATTTTCATTTGCAATTCATGAACGCCATCCTACTGTTGTGCATCTGTCAGCCCATTTGGAGAATGGCCAGCGAGTTTATTTCAACGCAGAGAACATAGTACAGCGAACGGAAATACCACCAGCAACCACTTTAACAAGTTTCTTTGCAACTTGCGCCAGTGATCCGTTCGCGAGAACATTGCTTTACTCGGAGATGCCTCGGTATTATACATGGAATGCAACGTCTTTCCCCCGGCGCAACATAACCCTCGCAGTTCATTTTTAAATTTTACTGCATTGCAATATTGACAAACTACTGACATCTGACCGATTTGAACAGATGCGATATATTGAATGTTTGGATCATATCGAAAATCTGCCCGTTCAATGTTTACAAAAGAAAGATTTGTAAAAATTTTGTTAAAGTATACACAATGAAATTAGGAAAAATCGTTCATATTCTATTAAAACCAATACCAGTGTAATTTTTGAAATGAAAAAAAAATCTATTTTGGGCAGAACGAAGTTTGCCGGGTCAGCTAGTTTTTTTATAATAATGTTTTCTGTAGTTTTAGGTTTATAATACTATGTACGTTTAATATTTTGATAATTACCGGTTAGAGATAAGTAATTTCCTTCCAAATTTGGTGTGTTGTCGACTTCAACATTGCCTTCTTCTGTGATCGCTCCTTCGTTGTGACCAAGTATATAGGAACGCAGCCTATATTTGAATTCCTGCCTGTCAGGGTGATCGTGAAGACCGCCTTTTGACCTGATTACGCCAAAAAATTTTTCCAAAACGTCCTGGTTCAATCGATAGGTCAAAACGTAATCAATTTTGTGCTGCTGTCTTAAGTCATCCAGCAGCAATTTCAAAGCATTATTGCTGTAAATCATAAGTAAAATCAAAAACTGTAGAAAATCAACTTATCTAAATATATATGTAGCTTGAGTATTACCTTTTTGGAATGGAAGCAAACCATTTTTACCAATGACTCTCATTGATGAAACCAGCTCCGTCATCTGTTCCAATACATTATTTTGTTTGTTCAAAGCCAAACCGTAGGCGTGCAATCGTTCCCTCACTCCATCTTTGGGCACCCTGACATTTATTACGTCAAACCAGTCACTTGTCTATAAAATGAATATTTATAATATATGAACATTTTAATTAATATTTTAAATATTACTTACAATTTTGAAAAGTCGATGGCATTCCTCCCAATTTTCGTTATCTAGTAGACCTAAACTAGCCGCTCGAGTTATTGCTTGAGCAATTGTGTGGGAGAACAATTTTGTGGCCTGTCAGAGACAAATGTTTCTGGGAAATTTTGTGCGTGATGGACAGCTCGTTGGACGTTAGCGAGAGCAGCTTCACAATTATGTCTTTTCTAACAATTTTTCCATTGATAGTAAAGCCCTTATCCAAAAAATGATTTCTTTGTAGTTTTATTAAGTGGAGGACATCAGCAAAAACCACAATCCTGTCTCCGTTGTGTGAAAACCTGCAATAGAAAAAAAGAACACAATTTAAAGTATCTCATAATTTAAATAATTGTTTAGTGAATTTACCAAGGTTTCTCCGCATTAATATCAAGATCACTATATAAGCCTCTATTTGATCCACCCAAATCGCTTACAATGGCAACAATATTGTAACCGCACTTTTTAACGTTTGACAAAATGCTAAACAATACTTCCTTCGTCATTTTGCAGTCATAATCATTTTGCAGTCAATGTCGAATCAGTGGATCTATCGTAGCAGTAACTCTTTCTGACCTTCATTTCATCAAAACTGAGTACACAAATTTTTTGCGCTTGTGTTAGCTCAGTTGCTGCCTTCAACAGTTTCATCACCGGCTCTATGACACCTGGAGCTACGTCAATTTTTTTTGACCACCATTGCAGAGTGCGCACACCTGGTAGAGGAAAGTTGTTTCTCCTCAAAAGTTTGTACGCTTTTGGGCTCGTTGAATATAGCGTGATCGACTTAGCTATGTCTTCTTCTTTCTAATTCCGCCGTTTGTTTCCATCCCTTAATTTTTCAATCTGTAATGATATGTGTAATGAACTTTAATATATTTTGCAACATACTTTTTAGAATTTCGGCACTTACCTGGCCGTTGGTGAAAATGCAGCTAAGTTTTTGCTCCAAATTATTTCTATGGAATTCCGCAGTTTTAATGGAAATCTTGAGGCGTTTAATTTCTGCTAACAACACTATTCAGCCTTTGTCTAAAAAGAATAGGAAATACACATACTTCAACAGGGTCGGTATTCTTCAAGATTGTTGTCAACATCTCTTTTTTGGAAAGAGACTCCATCCTCTTCTGCCATTCATTAGCCTCTGCAGGAGCAGTGGTTAACGTGGGAAAAGCGCTGGGTAGCAACTTCGTTGGATTCCGCGAACTTAAACCTGCAAGAGTGTTGGGTTATAAAAGTAAAATTATTGTTATCAAAATGCTATAATTACCCATTTCAAACTGCAAATTTCTTTCGAAAGCTTCCGGCGCGAAGTGCACTTCACAAACGCACGCATTTTTAACGTTAATTTTGTCCGTCCGACGGCAAAAATGAATCCATTGTTTTAATGCGGCTTTATCCTTAGGGAAATGAAAAAATCTCCACTTCGCAGCACTATTTTTACCATTGTTATTATTACAACCGAACACTGCACAACGCATTTTAAAAATATAGAATTTAACAATTTATACAACAATTCGAATTCACTTTCAAAAGCGCGGGCGAATAATAAGTCAACTGTGACGTCATCAAGAACAGCTGACTGAAAGCAAACATGCGCATTGCGCAATCTCTTTCTCTATCATTCTTGAAAGCTAATGATGATCTTCGAAATATGCAAGCTGCTACCGGAGTAGCTGAAGGCTAAATGCTAAAACCAATTTTGGACGTGAAAATACGTTGGAATTCGACCTACTAACGGGTGATTTTTTTGAGGTTAGGATTTTCATGCATTAGTATTTGACAGATCACGTGGGATTTCAGACATGGTGTCAAAGAGAAAGATGCTCAGTATGCTTTGACATTTCATCATGAATAGACTTACTAACTTTTATTACCAAAATCAGTGTTCGGTTCGAAATGTGTTTATCGACAAATTTTGTTCAGCGATGAGGCTCATTTCTGGTTGAATGGCTACGTAAATAAGCAAAATTGCCGCATTTGGGGTGAAGAGCAACCAGAAGCCGTTCAAGAACTGCCCATGCATCCCGAAAAATGCACTGTTTGGTGTGGTTTGTACGCTGGTGGAATCATTGGACCGTATTTTTTCAAGGATGCTGTTGGACGCAACGTTACGGTGAATGGCGATCGCTATCGTTCGATGCTAACAAACTTTTTGTTGCCAAAAATGGAAGAACTGAACTTGGTTGACATGTGGTTTCAACAAGATGGCGCTACATGCCACACAGCTCGCGATTCTATGGCCATTTTGAGGGAAAACTTCGGACAACAATTCATCTCAAGAAATGGACCCGTAAGTTGGCCACCAAGATCATGCGATTTAACGCCTTTAGACTATTTTTTGTGGGGCTACGTCAAGTCTAAAGTCTACAGAAATAAGCCAGCAACTATTCCAGCTTTGGAAGACAACATTTCCGAAGAAATTCGGGCTATTCCGGCCGAAATGCTCGAAAAAGTTGCCCAAAATTGGACTTTCCGAATGGACCACCTAAGACGCAGCCGCGGTCAACATTTAAATGAAATTATCTTCAAAAAGTAAATGTCATGAACCAATCTAACGTTTCAAATAAAGAACCGATGAGATTTTGCAAATTTTATGCGTTTTTTTTTTAAAAAAAGTTATCAAGCTCTTAAAAAATCACCCTTTACATGCTTGATATATTAACCAAATACTGAAATCGAACATTCTTTTTTGCTGGCTGCATCAACATTACTCGACCCGAGATTCAAAATAATTCATTTCAAAGACCCATTAGCGTAGTCCCCAGTTATAAAGTTTTTACGTACTGAAATAACAGTTGCAGATGATACTATGGAAACGGGCAGCGAGTCGTCAGTGGAATCCGTAGAGAATGAGTTTGACCTCTGGGCTCCTCACAAAACTCTAGTGCACAAAAGAAGGAGGAAGGACAACGGTTTTACATCTTCACAAGATGAATTGAGCTTTTATTTGAATTGTCAGGTATTAGAACTAAGTCGAAACACTATTGATGCTTGGGAAGAAATGAAAACCGTTTACCCAAAACTGTACGAACTTTCAAAAAAGTATTGTTATCTACTTGATACCTCAGTACCAGGTGAGCGGCTTTTCTCAAAAGCGGGTGTAACTGCGACCGAAAAACGCAATCGTTTGACAACAAAACGTTTATCAAAATTGTTTTTTCTTCAGACTTGGTTGAACAGAGAATGAATTTTCCTAACTTCAATAAATATATTTTCATTTATGCTTAGACAAATGAATTTTTAATACGATATTTTAATTTTATTTCCGTTTTTGTTTTTGTGTATATACCAACAGAATTTGAATGTCTGAAATAAGAACCTATATTTTATTGGTTTTATTTTTACGCAAAGTTGCAAAACGTAGTCTTTCAAGCAAGAAGCAATTCTTTTACTTTGCTGCACACATTTTGAAAAATGTAAGGTCAATGTGCTACTTAACTTCAACTATAGGCCATTTTCTCTTTTAGGATATGTCTGGGACTCTGTGATAGAGCATTATAATACAAGATTCGGCGCTGAAACTTGGTGGTGGTCTTTATGCAATTTCGTATTATTTAAAAACATTGGAATTAATCGATTAATCGATTTTTTTACATTAATTGCAATTAATTGCAATTATTTTTTTATACCTTGCAATAAATCATTTGATTATTTAATCGATTAAAAAAATTATTTGCCATCTTTAGTGGTAAGCGGATCTCTAAATTCTTTAGACCAACGTTTAACAAAACTAAGAGCGCCTTTAGCTTTAAAAACCGTTTAAGATACGTGAAGATTAAAATTGAGTTTGGGGTCCATAGTTACCCCAGATCACCAAAACTGCATACTTGTTCCAACCTAAAGTTTTGTATTGCGTATGAAGTAGGGTCTGCAGACCTACGTGAAAAGCACACCGTTTTACATTTTTTAAGGTTCAATGGCATGTCATTTCTATGACACCAAGAAACTAGGTTGTTTAAGTCTGTTTGCAACTAACATCTTTCGCGTTTTAAAAAGTTTTACATCGTCAGCATATAATAAAACTTTTGAAGACTTAACAACAGATGATATGTCATCAATAAATAACAAGAACAGAATTGGACCAAGATGGCTACCTTGTGGAACGCTTGAAGGAACATTGATTATGTCAAAAAATTATCGTTAAATATGACTTTTTGAATTCTATTACTAAGATAAGAAGGAACCCATTTTCGAAATATTGGTTGAAAACCAAGAAGATCAAGTTTATTCAAAAGAATTAAATGGTTTACTTTATCAAAAGCTTTTTATGGGCATAGGAATCAGCAGTTTCGTAAAATAACACCTACTTCTGAAGAAATTCAATTCTTATTCTCACGCAATTTATCCTTCAATTGATCACGCTAATGAATCACGTTCAGTTTTCAGTTGATCGCTTTCATTCTTTAGTGAAGCCACAGTTTCGGCAATGCGACTTTACACAACATCCGTTTCCGTCGTAAATTGTCAAAAAAAACTCTTATCCTATGCCATCACGAAATCAAATCGCTTATGTGCAGTAAAAGGAAGAACCAAAGACATGAAATTAGGAAATGAATGAATGAAATAATTAAAACATTTAAACTGAACTAAATCGAAAATGATAATAATGTATAATTAAAATACTATCAGGCATGTGCTGCAATTCGATTTCGCATGAAATTGTCATCGAAAAAATGGCATCATGTGCTGGATTTCACTGTTCCGTTTTCGTTTTCGAATTCGCCATTTTTTTCGTTTTGAAATTGGTCGGTTGTATCCACACGAAAAATAGTGATAGTGAAAAGTTGGAAAAATTGCGATACTGATTATATTTTGTTAAAATGTATAAAAAAATCGCTTACTTTTAGCGACAAGCATAAAGCACAAACACAAGATGAACAATGAAGTTACGAGCTTTTGAATGTACCAAATTGAATTTTTGCTCTGATCTTCCAACATCTGGATTGCAATATGGTGTGAGCATATATGGTTCTAAAGCATAGCCAGAGTCCCCCAAACAACCATCATAATTAGATGATAAAGATGGCTTCATAAATCAAAAATAAGAGAATCATCACTTGACCCGCGTTGACACGCATCTACAGCATTTATAACCATTTTATAGTCGCATATCTGTAAACATACCAATGTTGGTTGTATATACATATCGTCACCTGAAATGCAAAATAACGTAACAATATTTTCGGAAATTTACAGTGGCATGAATGAAACACGAAATGAAATGGAACATGAGTGAAAAAAAAATTTAATATTGGTTAAAGCTGGTTTATATCTGAGTGCAGAACCTGAAAATGTTGAACATATGTAATATTATGTATGTAATTTGAAGTAGTGAAGCGTAATCAATAAGACACTCAATTTCAAATTTTTTGATGATATGTTATTTTGAATTTCAGGTGACAATATACATATTTATGCACTAGTCATTATTTAACTTACTATCATTGTATTGATACTTAAACAGCATTTTCTATTTATGTGCATTTGACTATCAGCTGTTTCGAATTTAAGTTCGCACCAGAACAAAATCAAGTGAATTTCATCAGACCTAAAATCAATTCGTGCGATTTGCAATGAAATCGCGCGATTTCAAGCAAATCGCTCAAACAGGCATTACAAAGTTTTCAAAACTTCAGTATAAGTAATATGTTTCGAAAACACCCTTTCATCATCAGCCATTTGTTCACCATCGTTACTGACATAAAATTTAAACCCGTCAAATGATCTAACTCTATTGGCTGCGACATAAAATTGATGATGCATGTGAAAATGGGCGAAA